>NC_047517.1:11724464-11726964 GCF_902827115.2 Pseudochaenichthys georgianus | reverse complement strand
ACCCCAAACTGTCACGGTGAAGCACATTTGTGAAAAGCAGAGAAAGTTAAAAAAGACATTTGCTGGAATCCTAGCTGCGATTAGAATCCTCCAGGAGCATTCCTAATGACACAACAAGGGGGAGAAGGAGGAGTGCATGTGTGTGTGTGAGTGTGTGTTATGTGCACATGCTGGCGTGGTGTTGCACTGTGTCTCATGGTAGGTTCACCTAACAGTTCATGTGAGGCCTCTACAAAGCCTGTTAGAAGTCAAACTGAGCGGAATAGAATACAGATGCAGAAAAAGCAGCTTCTTTTCTTTCACCTCAAATATACTGGGTCCTGAATCAGCGTTGATACTTTACACGTAGCCTTCATCTGTGTCACTCAAAGTGTAGGGATCTTTATCAGTTAAAAATGAACCATCATCATCATCATTCATCATTTTGTCTTTCTGTGCTACAATTCCATGTTCTGATTTCTCAGAGAGATCCAGGGGTTCAGCCCCTTTATCTGCGCACCTGACTTCTAGCATGCATGTGCACGTGCAATGTAATGGCTGTGCATGTGTTGCAAAATGTGCATCACGGTCAGAGCTGCGCGAAGCGAGGCTCAGAGGAACACGAAGCCGACGACTTGCGCCTGCTATTAACATTTCAAACAGCTCCGATGCTACCTGTGTGTGTGTGAGAGTGTGTGAGAGTGTGTGAGAGTACTGTACAGGCAAGAGGAAGCCGATCAGTGATGCAAAAAGGCAGCATTCCCGCCCACACACACACACACACACACACACACACACACACACACACACACACACACACACACACACACACACACACACACACACACACACACACACACACACACACACACACACACACACACACACACACACACACACACACACACACACACACACACACACACACACACACACACACACACACACACACACCAACGGTTAGCGCTCTCTCTCTTGCCCGTTTATTCTATTAATCCCTGACTGAGATGAAAATTGTGATTATAATCCCTGAGGCGCACCTCATTCAGAAACAGCATCGCTAATGTCTCAAAAGAGAGGGGTGTGTGTGTGTGTGTGTGTGTGTGTGTGTGTGTGTGTGTGTGTGTGTGTGTGTGTGTGTGTGTGTGTGTGTGTGGGTATATGCATGTGGATGTCCACGTCTCTTTCTCTCTCTTTGGAATATTCTCTTAACCGGTTGAACAAAATCTTCAAATTGAATATTTAGAATGAATCCTTCGCAGAGTGCTATTTCTGCTGTCCAGTTGGCCACTTGGTTTCTCACAGTTAGCATACATCATTTAAATCCTTCCCTCCATGTAATACCAGCCCTAATGTGTGTGTGTTTAATGAGATGCGGCCAGTACAAGGACATTTGAGTTGTAATGCTTTTACACAGCAATATCGGCTGATATTAGACTCGCGATATGATTTATTTACAGAGATATTATCAGAACATTTTTCGCTCCAAAATATGTGGTTTTCATTCCAGCCAGCGCACTGCAGAGTCACCCCGCCTGAAGCCTCGTAACGTGAGCATTATCAGTCTATGATTCTAGTGATTAGCAATTAGCTTATCATCACTGGCTAATGCTACCCACCTCAATACACATTAGTGCATTTTTAACACCCATTCATTGTCTGGCTCAATGTCAGCTCTCCCTCCATCTCATGTCCATTCTTTCCCTGTTCTTTTTTTCATCCTCTCTTTCTCTGCAACATTAGCAGTCAACGCAAATCTGGGACAGCCAATTGATACTGAATCAATTACAGTATGTTTGGTGTGTGTGAGTCTCATGCCTTAGCGAGTCCGCAAAGAGATTTCACACACTGGCTGCCATTACTAATCTATTGTTGCCCCCTCTTTCTTTCCCTAACATAAGATTTTATTTAGTGGACTCAAGTGCAGCGTTTGAACTCTTCCTTCTCCATGCAGCGAGAATCTGACTGTGTCGGCGTTTTGAATGAGCTTACTGCGTGTAAACATGTTTGTGTGCGCGGAGAACATCAGTGGTGGGATAACACAGACTGCAGGAATGACTGGAGGAAGCTAATAATCTGCCACCAAGGCCAACACTGCTTTGTATTCAGTGCGCACAAAAACTCCATAAACTCCATATTGACTGAACCGCTGAACTGTTGATTATTGTCTTGCTGTAAATGTGTAGGTGTGTGTTTGCAGAGCGCGTCTGCAATCCAGACGGTTCCAAATCACTTGCAGACACATGTTTTGGATGAAACAAGGAGCGGAAGGGAAGCTCAGAATAGAAAGAGAAGTGCTTCTCGTGAATTTAAAGTTCTTTTTTTCTGCAGCCTGTGCCTGGAAGGTCCAAGCCTGTTGATTTATCCTTCATCCCGTTTGATAATGCCCACAGCACACACACCCATATTTTGTTACATAATAGTATTAGGGCAGCAGCACTGCATTGTGGAACTAAACCTAGTTTGCTTTGGGCCTGGCGTTTTTATTTAAAAGGACACTCCAGCAATATATTTTTTATAT
>NC_047517.1:11714464-11719464 GCF_902827115.2 Pseudochaenichthys georgianus | reverse complement strand
TTCAAAGTTGTTAATATTCAGCTGGGAAACTGTATCCAGAGCAGCTAAATTATTAAGCGTATGAACTTTTTAGGCAGTAAGATGAACTGATGGGCCACATCTATGAGATCCTCCTCTTCTTCACATACGTGTGTGTGTGTGTGTGTGTACATGCCCTCTCATTCTGCCCGATGTTTGGTCTTTGGCCAAGGGCATGCATAATTGATCCGGTGCCCGCTATCATTTTCTTGATGTAATTGCCCCCGTAAGATATGATGAAATCTAATGGATAATTCATCCCCCCAAAACGGATAAAGAACGGCTAAAATGTACTTTATAGGCATCTTTTTGTCCAAGCGTGTGCATCTGCTTTTAGTAGTATAATAATATTCACACATATTTCTGCTCTCGGTTTAGAACATCGGGACATTCTTCAGATTTCTTTAAGCTAAAGTCATCAAAAGGGCCGGTTTTCATTGCGAGCAAATGTAAGAATTTTTTTTTAAATAGTAGATGAATAATGTAAAAATAACAACAATGCTTTCCAGGAAACTACTGGTTTGTTTAAGGATGAATTCCTGCTGTATATATGGGATGTAGGAACACATTCGAACAGAATCCAAACCTGCAAGAGGCTTAACCCTCGACACACACACACACACACACACACACACACACACACACACACACACACACACACACACACACACACACACACACACACACACACACACACACACACACACACACACACACACACACACACACACACACACACACACACACACACACACACACACACACACACACACACACACACACACACACACACACACACACACACACACGCACACACAGACCCCAGACCAGCACAAAAACACCTTCTCAAATCTTTAATTGTTTCAGAAATATCGTATTATTATCTTATGTGATTCCATCTTGCAAACACAATGAGTGTGTGTGTGTGTGTGTGTGTGTGTGTGTGTGTGTGTGTGTTGTAGATTTATTTAAACAGGCTGTTATTGAGGATGGAATAGTCCTTTTCTCCTGACCTTCAGTCTGCGGCCTGATGGCAGCAGCTGGAATGCTGCGTAGAGAGGATGCTTGGGATTGGTGTATATCTGGATTCTTAGTTGTGGATTCATTGAATTATAGTTTTTTTTCTTTACATTTAGCATTTTATGGTTAATTTAAACCTTTTGTCAGTAGAAAATAGATTTGATTGAATGGAAATGAACCCTGTTTACCATGAATTACACAAACAAATGTATCATTTACATAAATGTATAGTTGGCTAGAAGGTGTACCACAGAGTCTGGTAACATGTATAATGTATGAATCCTAAACTGAGTGGAAAGGTTGGGGATCCCACTCTGGAGCTACAATAGTTTGATTAAAGCTAAAACGTTGACCTTTAATATGACAGTGGCAGCTACAAATAACACTTAATACTTTTTGTTCCCGAAACACCAAAATAAAGACATCGCCATCTTGTTAAGAAAAGTGTGAACGCGTCTGTAATCACTTGAACTCCATGAAAGCCCATTTTGTGTGTCTTTCCAGAAAGAAACACATCCACCTGCTCTTTATTTAATTTCACACTCCTTTTCGGTTCCACTCTGTCCGCCTTCCTCTTCTCTCTTCCCCCTCCTGGGCTGCAGCTTTCCGTTGGAAGCCAGATGTGTTCCAACACGCTCTGAACTGTTGTTAACACTGATCTGTCCCACACACACTCTCGCAGCTCCACACAGTGCGTGAAGAAAAGCTCAGATCCTTTACTTTAGTAAAAGTACAAATATGGTGTTAGAATTTACAAGTCCCGATTTCATAATGTATCTAAGTAAAAGTACAACATGTACTTTTCACAGTATAATATTATTATGGTTGCAATATCATCCTGATGAATCACTCACATTTAAGAGGATGTTAGTATTGTAGTGTGGACACAATGATGAAGTACAATACTGTCTACTAACTACAGTACTGCATTTGATCATATCAGCATATGTGTGTTTGATATGTACACTAACCGCGAGTGTTAAATAAATGTAGGGAAGTAAAAAGTGAAATGTCTGCCTCTGAAATGTAGTGGAGTAGAAGTATAAAGAAGCATTAAATGGAATTAAAGTACAAATATGATTTTAAAAAGTACTTAAGTTCAATACGTGAGTAAATATACTTGGTCTATAAATGTTCTATAAAGACTAAAATCCCAAAGTCCACTCCAGAGGGAGTTTTTCTCCCACACACCTGCCTGAAACACCTCCATTAGACTCCTTTGTTTACTTCCGTAACATAATGACATCACTATGTAAAACTCGCGCTTCTATTTGTATTGACCAGCTGACCAATCAGAGCAGACTGGGCTCTGGTTTCAGACAGAGGGTGAAAAGAGGTGCTGCAGCACAGGCAGTGAGAATAATAAAGAGCTTTTTGAACATTACAGCATGGAGACAGTAGAGACACGACATACTGATATCAACATCAGCACGATAGGGCCCCTTTCACGGAACCTAGCCTGTCTTTGTTTAATATCAGACTTTTGCTCTTTCTAGCTTGTTGAAAAGCTTCTCTTAAGACAAATATTTGTGAGTGTGTGAGTGTGTGTGTGTGGCACACCCGAGCCCCGTGTGACGACAGACACGCAGACAAAGGGACACACACACACAGTTTATCTTTGCAGAAATATAGGCCTCAATCTGAAACACTGAGAGACGTGGGACAGGACGACCCACAAAAAGAAAAGAGAAAGACAGACAGAGAGATGAGTAGGAGAGGGCATAGGGGAAGAGCGCCCTGGGGGTATAGGGGATGTGAAAGAGAAAGAGGGAGGGTGGAGCGATGTAAGAAGGCTGGGTCCTGGTGGTGGCTGTCCATTAACAGATGAACTTGGCCGTCATCCAACTGTTTGATGAGCCTGGTGTCACAGTGTGTGGGTGTGGGGGACACACACTATCTTTCTTCGCTTTGGCTCTGCATATTAACCCACTGCTAGTGTAAGCTCTTATTCCAGTTTGTATCTACCTACATACACACCTCTCTGTCTCTGACATATTTCAACAGGACCAGTTCAGACCGGTTTGCTGGCATGGAAACGTTGCCACAGAGGGTTAAAGAAGTCAAGAAAAAGAAAACAACAAACATACACAAAATACAAAAATGACAGTGTATTTTCACCAATGCCCCTGACCTGGCAAGCCCTTCGCTTCAAGAGGCAGAAAGATAGCAAGGAGGAAAAATAGCACAGAGAAAGACGGATAGACACGGCTGAAAGGAAGCAGGAGGAAGTGAAATATACATATTTTTAACCTTTGTGGAGCTGCTGCTTGTGTAACTGAGTGCGAGTTGACAGTTCAGGAGAACATTTATATTTACAGCAACAGCTGGGGTCGGGGGGTTCAGCAGAAAGGAGGGGGGGGGGGGGGGGGTTACACACTTTCTGTAAATTCACACTGCTGCTGCTGGCTGCCGAGCAGGTTCTGTGGCTTTCATGCCTTGCTTAAGGGCACTTAGCTGTCTGTTGTAGCAAGGTGGTTTTAACAAGTTACATATCAACTTTGTATTCCCAGCTCTGAAATGACTCATACTTATGATCGATGGGATTATCATCATCACCTCTGCTAAATAAAACAACCTGCCCCATTTTTATGAAACTACATTTTTATGGACCAAAGAATAACCCATTGAATTCCAAAGGGGACGGATTCAAACGTTAATTTTGGATAATGAGATATGGCGTTTGTGTTGCATTCATGTGGTGTTGGAATAATCTGAAGAATGATTCTCCAACTGAGAAGATTCATGTGAACGCCACTTCAACTCAGACACAGATACCAACGGATTGTTGAGACACTACGAACAATTCATATAATACACACATCTTCATCGTAGTGTCCATGTTGTTTACAAACGACAACACACCAGTTGTAAGTTGGAGGTTGGAAGAATGACTTTCCAACTGGAAAAATGGGACCATCCAAAGAACATGAATGGCCTTGGCAGACTTCTTCACTCTCCATTATCCTTTCTAGTTTTAAGTTGTGATATGCTTCTAGGTCTGTTCTTGTTACACTGTTGTCCTTTTCCAGGAGTGCCATGCTCAAGGGCACTTTTGCAGCATTCACCTGTATGTCTACTTCAACAATCATTAAGAAAAAAAAGGCCGTAATCTGGATTTCTAGACTTTGGCATTGCCACGAACATACTGTACTTTACCGTTGCATGAGTTTCCTGCCCACATGAGAAAGCATGTGCTCTTCTTCTCTACCATGTTGTACAAGACACACTGTCCTATTTGTTCGTAATAAAGATCAAAGGTGACATGGAGAGTGAGAGTGGCGTGACTTAATTATGACTGTAAACATAAAGCCATAAAATGTACAGTCACTAGTTGAGAACTCACACACATATATACTCACCCATTCTAGAAGAAGATGGACAAGTATCCAGAGATTTGTTGAATACAGGAACCTGGCAAGTGTTATCAAGCAAAAATGAAAATAAATAATTTGTCTTATGTGCAAAGTTTTCACGCTGGTTTTATTGTCTTAAAGGCGAGACACCCCAGGTGAATAGGGTAATTTTGTCAACTTAAAGTTATCAGCTAGAAATCTCTCCAGTTAATTACTTACAATAAGACAATTGCTTTTTGCATTACAAGTTTTCTGAAATAGCATGTTTAAATATGCAAATTATATGCACATATTTTAACACATTTCAGGAATCGAAATCTGAACTTTGGATATAGCCAGGTTCAAAATTCTTGTTTCATTTTGTAGTCATATTAGTATCTAAGGCTTTTACAGAAGGAATATTGGATATCTCTTTTTATCACTCCATAAATCAGAAAATACTGTCAACAGCCCTAAAAGTATCAATTTTCGCCATGTTTTTAGGTATACAATGTTGTATAATTCAGGCTATGAAGGATATATGAACAAAACCTTCAGTAAAAGCCTTCATAATTTTATAGGAATATAACTGGAAGGTTTGGTGTCTCTACGTGCTACTGAAGTTGAAAT
>NC_047517.1:11709600-11714364 GCF_902827115.2 Pseudochaenichthys georgianus | reverse complement strand
TATTTTGCTTCCTATGTCTTCTTTTCAAAAGGTCAATTGAGTTTGACCTCACATAGGGCTTCTTTTAAAGGCCGTTTACTTTGATTTGTTCACATATCCGGATTTATTTTTTAATTTGTTCCTAAAATATGGTGAAAATTTATATTTTATAAGGTCCGTTAACAGTATTTTCTGATTTACCAAGTGATACAAATAGATATGAAAAATTCCCCTAGTGAAAACCTTTGACTCATAAAAATGCAACAAGAATTTTGAACATGGTTCAGCTGGATTTTAGACAAGAAAACACTAAAGGATTTTTTTCAACAGGCTGAGTGACCTTCTCACAGTGAACCTTTTTGAAATGTTTTATATTACTTAACAACTGTTGTGAATATGACGGACTTCTTATTATACAAGGTAATAATGTGTTTATTAATGTGTGTGTGTGTGTGTGTGTGTGTGTGTGTGTGTGTGTGTGCGCTTGATCGTTTCGCCTTGTGTTCCTCCACCCACTTTGTAGAAATACTGCTGAAGTGCTGACTGATTTAATGCTGAATAGGGCCGAGACAGGGTGTGTGTGTGTCGGTGTGTTTGCTACATGATGAGTGATGCTCATGTTTTGTCTTTCTCTGTTCTAAGGAGACAAAGAAACAAAAATGTAGGACAAAAGGAGAGGGGAGGGAAGACCGTCTCCTTCTAGGAAAAGTTGCCTCAGCGCGTCTTCGGCTGTAGATCGTGTCTGAACCTGTAATTCCTCTCCTCTTAGGAGGAATGGGCGGTTTACGCTGGAAGCAACGCTATGTTCTCCCTGTCAGGAGACTCAATGGTCTTAAAGCCTGCTCGGAGAGGTTTATAAAGTACTCAGGAAAGGGTTTTTAAATGTTGAGGGTTACAGTTGAACAAAACTGAAATGTGTCCAATTTGTGAAAGGCAGTCACGTGTAGTACTTCCTGGTCAATTTAGTTTAAGCGGTGACAAAAAGAGAGAGACCCAGCAGGATTCTTCAGCTGGAGGCAAACTGGCGGTTCTAGAGCAACATTGAATGCAGGTCAAAAAAGAAAAAAGATGGTGTCCAAGATTTCCACAATTTAAGATCAGTACAAAGTCATAGCCCACACAAAGGGTTTGTGTCATGACTTGACCATTTTATTTAAGAGCATTATTAGAAAAACATTTCTGTTTTTTCCCGCCCAAGTGACAGCACAGTCTCTGATCAGAAATTGATGCCATGCCTGGCATTCAGCCTCATGCTCCAGTCATTACATACAAATCCCATTAAATTGAGCCGTAACGTTTTTAAAATGACACTAATTGGACTGTAAAAAAAAAAAAAAAAAAATTATAAAAATAATAAAACGAAACAAAATTATAAAAAAAAAAGTAATTTAAATTAGAAAGTCTCTGAATATCACTTTCCATATGCTAGCCCAGAATGTCCCAAAAGCACTTCCAAACTAAAGTCCCTCTCTACTTTCTCTTCACTTTGACAGATCAACATGTGGACACTCCTCCACCTCTATCTCGGGGGGGGAATTACGGTTTCTCAATTATCCTTGTTTGGCTTCCCCCTTCTGTTCGACCTGTGGCTGTATTTACGCGAATGCCTATTTTATCCATGGCTTTTAATGGCATATAAAAAAAAATCACTTCCCCATCAAAATGCCCTCTCCTAATAGCTTTTCAGAGTTGTTTGGGAGCTGTTTGGGTTTGGTCATTAGTGGACCATGAGTGTGTGTGTGTTCTTATGTGTGTGTGTGGTGGTGTTTTGGACCCGGCTGAGAGGCGCTGCTGGGTCGTCCTAGGTGGGGTAAGGATGGGGTGGAGGGATGGCATACACACTGTGCCCATAAGGGTGGGGTTGTTTAGGGTTTGGGAGTGTGTGTGGTGCAGCACTTAGGCCATACTGGGCCTGATGGGAATGCCAGCCCCCCCACAACACTTTCCAAATCACTAATGGAGCATCTTTGGGCTAGCACACAAAAAGACACCCGCAGAAATACTCACACGGCTTTTCACATGCTTAAGGATTTCACATACAGATCTTTTCTTATAAAAACGAGTTGTATAAAAGTTCATAAGAAAAAAAGGACTCCACGCATTGCGGCACCACCCGTTTCTTCCCCCTTCGTTGCTTTTCACACTTCTTAATTATTTACTGGCCTTTTTGTCCTCTGCTGGTGGCCAGGCCTCGAGCATATGCCAGTGTGTGTTTGTGTATGCAGAAAAGAACACCACTTCACACACAAAACAAGTCTTTCATCATTCAAAAACGATACCATATGCTCAGGCAGGCGATTTTCACAAACACTTTTTACACTTTATTATACACTTATTTATCTTTTTAATGGGGCCATATTATGCTAATTCCCAGGTTCATATTATGTATGTTGTCCCTCCACTGTGACATGTTTCCATGCTTTAATGTTCAAAAAGCTCTTTCCTTTTCTCATACTGCAGCATTTCAGCCACAGACACCTATATAACGCACATTCAAAAGGCTCCTTAAAGATTTGTTTGGGTGCAAGCAATCATTGCCTATATTCAAGTGTTGATTTGTGGGTGATTGATAGTTCTCCCCTTTTCTTTATTCTTTAAGAAGTTTCTTTCTAGTAATTTGATATCATATCACTCAAAGTTGGTGCAATCAGCTGGATTTTGCAACGTGTCAACGTGGTAAAACCCATCCGGTCAAATCATTATAATGCTAACCGTGTGTTTCCAGTATTTGACTGGTGGTTTCACACAAACCAAAAGAAGTCTCCCCATCAGCACCATAGCACACTTGTTTCTCTTGGAGGCCGAAATATTTCCTTTGGCGAGGATCGGGGGGCTTCTCTCTGGGAGCCGTCACAGTTGCCTTGCTAGCATGAACTTAAAGAGGCAGGTAAACTGCTGCTCTCCTCACATGAACAGAGCCATATATTTAGCCTGTCTGTCTGGCTCCTTTCCCTCGCCCCTTTCTCTATTTCTTCTTCTTCTCTCTTTTTTCCTCTCCGCTCGTAGTTTCTCCCAGCCTGTAGAAAAACGTCTGTGGGATCGATAGGGCTCTCAGGCTGTAGCGACTGCAGCTCTAATGAATCAAGCCGATGTGTTTGTTGAGTAGACAAGGTGGTGGAAGAGAGTTTGTCATTGTGCTTTATCTCATCGCAACACTCCCTTAGCTGCCTCTGGACTCTACGAAACAACATATAGGAGCTTTTGAAAGGAAATGCAATATCAACCCTCGAGCCGGAGACTTTGAAACAGCATTGTCTTACTGTACCCTTTAATGAGGCCCTATTATGCTGTGTCCCCTTTCATGTAGTGTGTTATAGGTAAAACTAGCGCTTTCATTGGATAGCATTCACTTACCTGATATGCAAAGGGAGAGGACATCTACTCCGTAACATAATGACATCACTACGTAACACTGTTGGCTAGTCCTCCGACACATTGTACGTGATAGGCTTAGGGATGGGACATTTCCCATTCATCTCGTAGTGTTTGACCAATCACAACAGAGCCGGCCAGCTAACCAATCAGAGCAGACATGGCTCTGGTTTCAGACAGAGGGTGAAAAGAGGTGCTGCAGCACAGGCAGTATGAGAGAAATAAAGTAAACATGTCACATTAGAGACACTAAATACAACAACGAATCTAATAATTTGCTGAATATGCCCTCTTTAAAAAAAGACATGTTTAATACCATGACTTTGTACATCATGTACAAGAATCACAATACTGAAAGCAGAATATCTCTCACATTTGAAGAATAAGCACCCCATATGATTATTTATTATTCCTGCCAAAAAGGTGCCGCTGCGCTGGAGTCCATTCTGAAATCCTCTCGTGAACGGAAATCAAATGCCTTCCCGAATACTCTCGAGATTCCCTTGATGTTAAAGCCTTGTGTGAAAAACATCTCCAATTCTTTGCGTGTTTCTTGCAGCTTAAACTGTATCTCTCTAAGGTCGGGCAGTGAGACGGTGGGAGGCTGTTTGTGTTAAAAGCAGGATGGCTAGTATTTCCTCTCCTTCCTCCTCCTCCTCTTCCTCCTCTCTTTCACCACAAGCGAGATCTATCCTGCAAAAAAGAAGAAGCTTTTTATCGCTGATGGCTAATAGTCATACATTTGTATTAAATATGTCTTCTATCGATTGGCCTTGTCGGATGAATACAATTAAAGAGACGGCGCTGAGTGCTTCCCACCTGGGAGGAGAAGATGGAGGGATTAAAAGAAGGGAGGAAAACAAGTAGGGAGATTGGGAGGGAGTGAAAGAACATGGCCGGCAAAATGTTTTTTGGCTTCTTCAGTCAAGTTGCAGCTCGTCCACGAGTTGACATTAATGTGTGTTTGGGTGTGTGTGGCGGTCCTCCTTGATTCCCTCTCTCCGTTCCTTCTCCTCTCTGTTTCAATGCCGAGTCATTAGCAGTGAAAGAGATGGAGACAGAAAGAAAGATGGCATGTGGAAAAGAAAAAGAGGGATGGAGCGATAGAAAGGAGAAGAAAGAGAGGACAGCCACCTGTATGCAATGTTGATGGACAGATGGAAGGATGAAACCAACTGGGCGGAGAAGGGATTAGATGAAGAGAGGAAGCAGTGTGTGTGTGTGCGTGTGTGTGTGTGTGTGTGTGTGTGTGTGTGTGTGTGTGTGTGTGTGTGTGCGTGTGTTCGAGCCTCGCAGTGACCACAGTGGGAGATCACTCTGAGCCGAGCACACACCTCAGCTGGCCGGAAGCACACACACACACACACACACACACACACACACACACACACACACACACACACACACACACAC
>NC_047517.1:11642100-11704600 GCF_902827115.2 Pseudochaenichthys georgianus | reverse complement strand
TGGCTAGGTTGTGATATTGTGGACCCTATGAATTAGTATAGGCACATTCCTACTGAATTGTCTTTTTTAGGAACACAAGACATTTTTGGTTGCTGCATTTGTTTCTTTGCTATAATGTAAAATTGGAAAACTCCTTTCCCGCTCATCATGATGCATGCGCACCATTTGTTAAGCATTATTACAACACGCTTTTATAATAGAAGGCCAACATAACACCAGTGAAATGTACAGTAGGTAGCCCTTTAAGATAAGCGTGGGGGTGATCAGGGCGGCTGAGCTGCCCAGATGTAAATACAAGCTGCAGATCCTGAGAGCCTGAGGCTCAGACAGAAAGCCCAAATTGTATTAAGGGACATTGTCCCTCACTCCCAGTATGCGTACCTAATCCTGTTTCAGCGATGTTCCATTACCTCAATTACTATCATCTCACCCAGAGGTGGACCCAGCCAAGGACACTACCGGAGAGCCAGCGAAGGGTGGAAGGAGAGGGGGGAGAGGCTGGGGGAAGGAGGGCTGTGACGGAGAGGGTCCTATGTAATACAAAAAACGAAGGGATATTAAATAATGCCACTGAGAGGAAGGATAGAGGGATATAATCAAGTGTTGGAGAGAATGCTCACCATAAAGGAGGACAAATATAGAATGTAGAGATATAAAAAACTTCAAAGACTGTCGAAGACGGGAGCCAAGACTTGGCCTCCATCTTCGTTTCCCAGCTGGTCGAAGAGGAATATAATGGTTGTGATCCAACTGGTTGACAGGACAGAAGGACTGAACAACACCGACTCTTTAATGAACACTTATAGGGGCCCAAAGTGCTTTTTGGGGTTGTCCTTTTTCTGTAGTGTGTTATACAGGTTTGTGTGCATGTAAAGGGTCTGCAAAGGCTAACATCCAAACGTTTCTCCACATTAAAGCATGTAGACGTGTCACAGTGACACTTAACGCTAATATGACAGGGTCAGTGTATTGGTACCAAGTTCTGTACATAGAATATTTTGTGTCTGGTGCTGGTACTTGTGGACTCTTGTAAATATGTCCTTGCAGCAGAAAACATACATTTGGCTTGAGTACTTCCGTCAGCTTCCACCATCTTTTAGGCTTTGTGAAGCAAAGAGAAACAAACAGAGATAAGAACAATCGACCTGCGCGTCGCATCCCTTTCTGCATCCTTTTCTGCATCCTTTTCTGCATCCTTTTCTACAGTGTTTCTTTCAGCTCCATCTGATCACATTTCCACACACACACACACACACACACACACACACACACACACACACACACGCACGCACGCACGCACGCACGCACGCACGCACGCACGCACGCACGCACGCACGCACACACACACACACACACACACACACACACACACACACACACACAGAAAGGTGTCGTGAAAGATGAGCCAAGCCTCCTTGCTGCCTCCCTCTCCCATCATGCACCACATTAGTGTCCAGCCAATGCCCTTGCCTTAATAGGGCTTAATGCCTGTGCTTGTCACTGCAGCATGGCTGGTATTGAGTTTGAGGACATTTGTAGAACTGAGCGTGTGTGTTCTCTGGAGTCTCACTAGTGGCTGCATGGCGTTGACATTTACCCTAGGTAAAGAACCGGATGCTATTATTTACCCCCCCCCACCCTCCCTCCTCTCTCCCCTCTTCCTCTTTCCCCTCTTATCATTCCTCCTGAATCCGAAACGGTAAAAAGTTGCAGCAGGAATTTGTCACCTCCGTCTAAAGTTAAAGCAGAGGGATTACTTCTCCTATCTAATCCCCTTCTATCCCTTTCTTTGACTCTATCTATCTTCATCTACCGTTCTCCATTCCGCTTTCTCACTTCATTTTTCTACCTCCCAGCGGTGGAGGGTTTGCCTAATGAAGTGGCTGATGGGAGTATATTACAGAGAGACAGAGTGGAGCGGTCGCCTACTCTAAAATCCATTAACCTTACAGTTTCAATCAGTGTGCAGACAAGTCTGAGCTACAAGTCAAAAAGGAGCGTATTAGATCAAGATTTTCCCTATTGAGCCTTGCACCTGTTTTTTCAATATTTTGCCCAGATCTTTGTCTGCAACTTTTGTTCTGTCACTCGGTGTTGTCATTGTGCTGTCAACACAAGCCTTATTTTAATCAGTCAGTTGATAGGATGTTCCTGGGTGAGGCACAGTGGGTTCAATCTGCCACACGATGGAATAAACTACCGGAATGAATGGACTTTATTATCAGAATCAGTCCAATGACAAACAGGGTTGGAACGGTAACTTTCAAAATATACAATTACCAGTCACATTTAAACACATGTAATCAGTAACCTAATATAAGTATGTCAATAGAAAAGTCTAAATAAATATCAATAAGATTTTGTATTTCTTATGTTTGCGGGATGTTATTTAGTGTTACAAATGTGTCATCTTAAATTCAGGCAGTACGTCTAACCTTAGTATATTGATCTTTATTCTTAAATGTATTTTAACATTGTTACTTTGCTAGTAACCCCCATAAAGAATGTAACAGTCATCTTTGAATGTCTATTTTTAATGTAACTAAAGGAACACAGTTCCCCTATTTTTTATATCCTGATTACGATTTGTATCCCGTTTACATGCTTGTTACTCCCCAAGCCTGGAGACATACTTGTTTGCTATTTTAAAAGACGAGTAAACCAATGCATCCCAACTGTTTTGGCTTCTTTACATATTGAAGCTGTTACCCTTTGTGAGCGTTAGCCCTTTGTGCTAAGGTCCTATTTTACTAAACCATGCTCACGTTCAACTAAGGGAGGGCTCCTATACTATTTTTAGGGAGTCTCTCAAACTATTTTGTCAGCAAAGTACAATAACAATACATTTATTACGGTGTTCCCGGCTGGTTCCTTCGGCTGTCTATAATACCAACTTATTTGGATATTTTGCAAATCCTAAATTTGCCTCTATATCCAGAAAATCATTTTGATTTGGTGCAGTTATGATTTGACATCCTGCAGCACTAAACTGAAATCCTTTCCAAATCAATACTATGCCACTATATCAACTAAATCAGGTTTTTTATCAGAGGGATGTTGTGATATAAAGCCCTCTATATATGTCGTTGAACATTTGTGTGTACGAGAATGCAAATATCCTTGATTGTAACCTTGGTGACAGAGTCAAAACTAATGTTTGCAATGTCATTCCTTTAAAGCAAGAGACAAGCAGATCACAATATAGGTAAAGGACTGCCCCCATGCTGTATGATGGCTCCTATATGCAATGTCTAATGAAAGGATTATTTATATCCCGAAAAGTGGAAATGGTGCAGTGTTATTGTCAATACTGTCAGTATCCCTGCCTGGAGGGAGAACAACAAAAAGAATAACTAAATGAAGCCTCCCTGGTCCTAATGATGCAAATGACATGCAGGGTAGATCCAATGCAGGTGGCCACAATTAGTGCTAATTTGTGCCAATTTTAATGATCCATAATTTAGCCAAAGTGTTGGTCATGTGGGATAAGTGTGTGTGTGCAAAAAGAAAGACGGAACGGATGGTCAAAAAGATGAAGGAGGATAATGAAAGAAAGGGAAGCGTGTACACTTCCACACTGAAAGGCATACACAGATAGAAGCTGCTCTCCACACTCGAGCACATTGCCATCCCTGAGATCGCTATAAACACCATGTGCAAGCACACCGATGTTCCATTTTCAAATACTATACACGTCGAGTCCCTTTTTTCATGACCACCGCTTTGACTCTTTCTTTCTGTCTATCAGATAGATCGCAGTTTGCGGATTTATAAAAGCTTCCATGTAAAACCACTGCTAATTTATCACATGTGTCCTGCGGATTACTCGTGACGAGTAAGTGATTTGTCCTGTTTTGTTTGTTTTTGCACCCCACCTTACCTGTTTGCATAATAGTTGGATGATTTGTAATTTTTACATCACAAACAAAAATACTTTTGCACATTAAAAATCATCTAAGGTAATTAGCATGAATGTTACGACACTTAAATTGACACCTGTTTATTTATTCAGATGTTGCAGTAAAACACAGCCTGCCTCCATTTATTACATAATGCAATTTGGAAGTATTATTTCTGGACTCTTTTTTTATGATGTTTTTAAAAATTTGTATTTATATTTTATAATTGCTGTCAGTGTCATCTAGGGTTTACTAGGTATGTAGAGAATATTTGTATTAGGTTTTTCTTTCTTCTTCCATGTAGCCTTTTTTCCATTTATGGTCACACAAATTGTACAAGGCCTTTACTTTTGACATGGCTTCATTTGGTAATGATGATCCCTGGTAATTACTAAACCTTGAACTCAAGTGTAGATCCATGTTTGTCTTCATGTTTGTTTGTGTGTCTCTTGTTAGCTTAAACATGTGCCCGCATTGCACTGTGCTTACAGTGGAAGGCTGCGAATGGCAGCGACTGGGTTTTGCCTGTCATCTTATCTTGTAAATGAGCTAATGGCTGTTCGTTCGGTCCCCTTAATGAGATCACACATGCACTGCGGGTCCCGCCACAGGTCAGCATCGCGGAGGCCATTCAAAGGCAATTATTGTTTTAAATGTTGCTTGTGTTGTCGTCTGAAAGCGACTCTCTCCGCTTCAGTGAGGGAAGAAACGTTGAGCCTGACTGGAGGGGTTATTTTTCCTCTCCGGGTTGGAGACAAATGTTTTAACACTCCTACTGTTTTACTTTCCTGAGGCGGCTGAGTGTTCTGTTCTGCCTGAATGGGGAGTGTGTTTATGTGTCCTTGTCTCTGGGCTGATCAGCGTTTAGTATAAACCCTATATATGACAGAATACTGTGAAAACATGAATACATTTGCATCCATTTGATCATTTTGTTGCCAGAATACAAAATCATATTTTAATTTATGTACTGATTCCTTTGTGTTAAACCTTGAAATAAAACCCACCATATCCAAATAAATCACCACATAGGTGCTATATTGGAAAAGCATGTTTGCCAGATATCCTTTTTTGGATTAATGCTTTTGATACAGAAAGGAAGCAATATGTATGGCTCTAAATTATTCTCCTGTTGTCTCTACTCCAAGGGAGTGCATGTGTTTGTCAGCGAGCCTCTGTGTTGGCAGATCAGTGGGAAGTGGTAGTCTGCCGGGAAAGCCCTGTTTCTTTGTTCTCCTGCTGACAATGAAGGACTCACAGTCAGTCTAAAGGGAAGAATTATGTCCCAGAGCAGTCTGGGAGAAGCACAAGTGCACACATACTCACACACAACAACACACACTACTTCTCACATGCTACTCATGTGGGGCATGACCTCAATAACAGCTACTGTTGTGTTTGGAAAGCCCTCAACACCATGTGCCGACCACTTTTAAAAACAGTAACAGTTGGGCCTTAGGTCCAAATAAAAAATGGATTCAGCCAAGTTGAAGAGACTTGTCTTTCCTGGATTGAGATGAACAACAATGCAGGATTTTAAAATACTAAAATGTTTAAATTATTAAAGTCTTTACAACTCACCACACTACTATCTAAGATTGTATAGTAATGAATAGAATACCTTTATTGTCATCACACATCAGTGTAACGAAATGCAGTTGGCATCTCTCACTGCAGTACATAAATAAGAACACATCCATAAAAGCAGTGATAAAGCAGAGGAAGCAGCAATCAGGTTCATCACTTTACCAGAATGTTAAAATACATTTTTAAAGATTATTCAATAAAGAAAAGCTACAATGTTTAAATATACATAGTTGCTAAAAATATATGTTTGATACTTAATAAATATACAAATAAATAACATATTTTTGGCTGCATTTTTGGCTGCAGTCTGTGATGGGAGGTAGTGTGTTTGTAATTTAAAGTAAAATGCTTCAATCTGGTGCACTTTAAGCAGAATTACTAGAGACTAGATCTAGGGGGTACAACTCTAAACACCCATATGAAAAAGATCGGTTTACATTTTAATAATTAAATAAGTATGTGAGCATAACCAATAACCTGCCATAGCCAATAACAAATACATGTAACGTATTTTATGTTTGTTGTTCATTCATATCTTATTTTACTATTTTATTTATGCATATTTTTTGTATCTCCAGTTTAAAACGATATGTCTGGTTTACTGTCCTATAGTATACATTGAAATGATTTCAAACCTGTTTTATCCCAATAATTATAAAGGAGTGCCTTTAAATATGTGTTTACATAAATTGTGATCAAAACGTTTGAGACCCACTGAGATAACTTAGACTAAAGTGAACTATCGAAACACTCAGAGTCCTTTACCTCACTGAGCTGTAGTTATCAGCCTCAGTCTGACTGGAGATGACTCTCCTCCACATTATTGTAGAAACATCTTCTTCTTCCGTCAGAGCAGCTAGCACCAGATGCTAATAACAACAGCGCCCTCCCTTTCTCCCTCGCTCGCTCGCACTTTGGCTGTGAGCTGCGGGTGCCAGATAAGCCAACATCCCCCATTTTCATCACTTGCAGCGCCCATCGTACAGGGCAAATGAAAAGTGTAACCGGGATGAAAAGGGTGTTACATTTACTTAATTATGAATGTTGTTACATCAAGGCCGAAAATTAGGATGAGCACCAACGGTCAAAACATTTTTGTTTCCTCCCAGAGCTGTCAGCGCAGCGCCTCCCAGATCTGGCACCCTAGGCGAACATCTATAACGCCAGTGCGATGGGCCGGCCCTGGTCTCAGGTTACACTGTAGGAAGTGTAGGTACAACGCTACATTTCCCGCCTCGCCGCAGTCATGCAGTAGGCTACGGAGAGCGGCGAGAAACATTTCCTCAGGCATCGAAAAGCGGAACCGAAATTCACATTTCTAAATGATGCCGTTGGAATCGAAATGTTGGAACCGGTTCCGAACCAGAACCGGTTCTCGGTACCCAACCCTAGTGGCCGGGGTGTGTGATATCTCTGATGATACTGCTGGCTTTTTTCTGCAGTCGACTTTTGTAGATGTTGTCAAGGTTGGGCAGCTCAGTCCCAACGATGCGCTGAGCAGCCTTCACCACCCGTTGCAGGTCCTTCCACTCTGCAGCTGTGCAGCTGGTGTACCACACAGTTATGCAGCTGGTCAGGGTGCTTTCAATAGTCGACCGATAGAAGTTTACCAGCAGTTTTTGTGGAAGCCTGGCCTGTCTCAGTTTCCTCAGGAAAAACAGTCTCTGCTGTGCCTTTTTCACCAGGTTCGAGGTGTTTGAGGTCCATGTTAAATTATTGGAGATGTTGACTCCAAGGAACCGTAGGTCCTTCACGCTCTCCACTGCTTCTCCATGGATGTGGAGATGACTTCCTTTTTTGTCCTCCTGAAATCAACAATGGGCTCCTTAGTCTCCTTATTGTTGTAATAAGACCGACTACTGTGGTGTTGTCTGCAAATTTGACTATGGAGTTGGAGGTGTGGATGGGGGTGCAGTCGTTGTGTGAAGAGCATGGGGCTAAGCACACAACCTTGTGGGGTTCCTGTGTTTAGTATAAGGGGGGATGATAGGTGCTTACCGACTCTGACTTGCTGTGGTCTGTCAGTCAGGAAGTCCATGACCCACGAGCAAAGTGAAGAGCCAAAGGCAAGAATATTCAGTTTGCTAACCAGTTTGTGGGGCATGACATCCACAAATAGTATCCTCACATAACTGCCTGGTAATTCCAGATGTGTCAGAGAGGGGTGGAGGGCTGATTTGATGGCGTCTTCTGTGGAGCGCTTTGGCCTGTAGGCAAACTGATGCTTGTCAAGGTCAGGTGGGATGATTGTTCTGATATGGGAAAGCATCAGTGTCTCAAAGTTAAGTTAATGATGTCAACGTGCCTAACCCAATTCTTTCTTCTCTTCCACCACAGGTAAGGAGGAACCGACCACCTATACCTGCACTACGTGTAAGCATTCGTACGGAAGCGCCTGGTTCCTGCTGCAGCATGCCCAGAACTCCCATGGCTTCCGCATCTACCTGGAAAGTGAACACGGTAGCCCTCTCATCCCACGCATGGGCGGGCCATCCTCCCTGGGCGGGGGCGCGGACTGCTCTTCTCAGCCTCCTCTCCACGGCCTCCATCTGCCTCTTGATGCGAGCCCGTTCAACCTCCTCCGCATGCCTGGCTCGGGCTCAGGTGGAAGGGACAGCATCGGACTAGGGGGTGGACTCGGGGCCCTCGGCGCTGCTGGTGGGGGCCATCATCAGCGTTTCCCTCCCACCCCACCCCTCTTCAGCCCCCCTCCAAGGAACCACATGGACCCCCACCACCTGAGCCCAGAGGACCTGGCGCTGGCAGCCCACCATCCGAGTGCCTTTGACAGGGTGCTGCGCCTCAATCCCCCTCTGCCCCTGGACCCCCCTCCGACAATGGACTTCTCGCGGAGGCTACGTGAGCTGGCAGGCAACAATTCAGGGTCCACTCCACCGCTATCCCCCAGCCGCCCCAGCCCCATGCAACGCTTGCTCCAGCCATTCCAGACAGGAGGGGGAAACGGAAGTGGAGGAGGTACAGGGGGCAGTAAACCTCCATATATTGCCACCCCACCCCTTCTTCCAGGCACCATGCAGTCACCCGTGGGTTCCCAGACCACTCCTACTACCCCTCTACCCTCAGCAGGTGTGACACCCTCCTCTACCACCCCCTTAAAATCGAAGTGTTGTGAGTTTTGTGGCAAGGCCTTCAAATTTCAGAGTAATCTAATAGTGCACCGTCGCAGCCACACCGGAGAGAAGCCGTACAAATGCCACCTGTGCGATCACGCTTGTACACAGGCCAGCAAACTCAAACGCCACATGAAGACACATATGCACAAATCTTCCTCGCCAAACACAGGCAAGTCAGAAGACGGTCTGTCTACAGCCTCCTCCCCGGAGCCTGGCACCAGCAATCATTTGGGCAGTGCAAGCAATGCCCTTAAGTCGGTTGTGGCCAAGCTGAAAAGCGAGAACAACCGCAGGCGACGTGAAAATGGGGAGGAGGAGGAAGAAGAGGAGGAAGAAGAAGAGGAGGAGGAGGAAGAGGAAGAGGAGGAGGAGGAAGAGGAAGTAGAGGAGGAAGAAGAGCCGAAAGAAGAGAGGGCGGTCAGGAGAAACAACAACAGCTTTCCCTTTCCTCTGAACCTTGAAACGCCAAGACAGCTTGAAAACAATGGTGGTATAGGAAGCCGACTTGGAGGAGTTCCTGATGAGGGGCTGATCCCCCGGTCACTGCCTGAGGTGATGCAGGGGATGGGCCTGGCCGCTAGCATGCATCACTTCAGCGAAGCCCTCAGTGCACATAAAAGAAATACCGTGGCCCAGGAGAACCACCTGCACAACCACCTAAACCAAGACCATCACCACAATCGGGCGATGTGTGATGGGGACTCGGTATTAGAGAACGATCGTGGGGAGGAGGGTTCTGTCTCAACAGTGAACGGGCGGGGAGCATCCCCTAATGAATCTGCCTCTGTCGGCCTCTCTAAAAAACTTCTTCTGGGCAGCCCCAGTCCACTAAGTCCTTTTACCAAACGCATCAAGCTTGAAAAAGAATTTGACCTGCCCACCCCCACAATCCCAAACACTGAGAACGTCTACTCCCAGTGGTTGGCTGGCTACGCCGCCTCGCGTCAACTCAAGGACCCTTTCCTGAACTTTGGGGATTCCAGACAATCGCCCTTCGCCTCTTCGTCTGAGCATTCTTCGGAGAATGGCAGTTTGCGTTTCTCAACCCCTCCGGGGGAACTGGACGGTGTGTCAGGCCGCAGTGGTACATGTAGTGGGGGCAGCACACCACACCTTGGACGGCCCAACTCCAAGGACGGCCGCAGGAGTGATACTTGCGAGTATTGTGGCAAGGTGTTCAAGAACTGCAGTAACCTGACAGTGCACCGGCGCAGCCACACAGGGGAGAGACCGTACAAGTGTGAAATGTGCAACTATGCTTGTGCCCAGAGCTCCAAACTTACTCGCCACATGAAGACCCACGGTCAGGTGGGCAAAGACGTGTACAAGTGTGAAATTTGTAAGATGCCCTTCAGTGTCTACAGCACTTTGGAGAAACACATGAAAAAATGGCACAGTGACCGCCCTTGTAGTACCGAAATAAAGTCAGAGTAGAAGGCCGAACTATGGAACCTTTTCCCCGCAGCAATGTCCGCCATTAGTCCCCTGTTTATTCCCAGACCCTTGTAGATTTACCCAATCCCTAACACTCCACTTTCACCAGTCTGGTGGAAGATTAAGACCATGTGCTCTGCACCAGCACACCCCGTTTCCATTACCCATTGAATGCATGATCTGTATCGGGGCAATACTCTTGCATTGACGCAAAACTTCGAGCCTTTCTCTTGTGCAATAATTTACATGTTGTGTACTATTTTCTTTTTTGAGTTTTCCTTCTCCATTTTTAAGAATTAGTCGGCATGCATAGTATGTTTTTGCTAATCAAAAAAAGAAAATAACTTGTCCCTGGTTGGTTAGTTGTTAAGTAAATGTGTTGCTGTTTTTCTCTTGTTCTGTTTTTTTTCTTTTTATTCTTCAAAAAGAGAAAAGACAAGAAAGATACATCCATGCTGCATACATTCTGTGACACATATCATGTACAGTTTTGTTTCGTAACATGGAAAGAAAACAGTCTGTGACTTGACCCTACTCTTACAACCCTGGAAATGCACTCATCCTGATCTTTCTAAAAGACGGAATGTTCACACAGGGTTAAAAAATAAGAAAAATCATACATTGGCTGGATGACTAAACTGAGAGTAACGATAGCCTTCAAATTTCTTTCAAAAAGACAAAGGGTGCGCTAACAATTCAATTTGTACTATCATTTAATAGAGTAAGAAAGAGTGCCTTTGATATCTCAACACTGCATTGGCCATAATCTTATCTGGTATAAGTTTAGGGTCACGTTAGATCAAGCTAAAAGGTTTAAGCCACCCAGGATAGGTTCTTGCATCAAGCACCTGACTGCTGAAATGGACTGTGACGACTCATCTGAGAGTTCTCGTTAATCATCATTTAGCTACCTATTACATGTTCAATAGGTTATCTTTAATATGTGGATTTCATTGCAAGCATGGTACAAGCAGTATTATGTATATCTGAATTGTTTGTTGTTTTGTTCCGGTGAGGAGGTACTTTTGAGATAAAGGTAATCTGTAACGTACAATCCTGAACTTGAGGGATACGGCGCATGGCTGAGAAACGTTGAGTATCCGCATTAGCACAAACCTCCAAGACGCTGTTTTTGCTAGGAACAATGCATAAAGTAATATATGAGCTCCAAGACAGGCTAACTTTATTCCAGAGCATTGAAATAACTACAAGCTAGACAGACAGAAAGCTACACAGAACTTCAAAATTCCTTACATTCTATTATCAAAACAGGGTCATTAGCTAAGAATCGCAGAAAAAAGAACGAAAGAATTTCAAAAAATATCTGTACTCCAGGGCTCTTGAAAAGAGTGAATGCGATAATTGTAATCAGTATGCAGAGGCTAATGCAGGGCACTTTTTTTGTTTGCTGTTGCTTTTCAAACCCGAAAGGAGATTTTGTTATACCCTTGTTGAGTTTCACGCAAGCTTCTCATAGTATGGCACTTGCTACTCTGCCTGACATGCGTTTTCCAACACTGATGCAATGTTGGTACATGGGTTGAGTCTAAAAAAGCTAGATTTTCATTTGTAGGACATGAAATGCACTATTTCAATTTCCCAGTTTACAAGTTTATGCTAAAGGGGAAAACTTTGTTGATATGCTGTCAAATGACGAGGGTCCCATTGTTAAACGCAGTAATCTATGAGATGCATAATCTATTGCCAGCAACTCCGCCCTCATGAACCTTGACTTCTGTACCCTTGCCGTTTCACCTTTGACCATTCGTCAATTTGTTTCCACTTGAAACACCAGTGCTTTGCCTGGGCTGAACATGTATCCTGCCTGCAAGGTCTGTAAATTAAAAGGTTTGTTACACAAATAACCAGGGCTCTTACATGAACGGCTCTGATTAAAAAAATGTTAAGGTGTTGTAACTTTGTAGTCAACCACACCTGTATAATCTGTAGACCTTGCCGACTAGACACTCAAATCTTGTTGCTGACACTGCAAGAATCCGTTTTTGTACAAATCTTCCTTTAATTATAGGTATAAAAAATTAACGTTTTAGGCAAATTACACTTCACTATCTTTTAGGGGGAAACTGTATTTAAGTTTTTTTGTCGTTTCTCTTTTCCTCAGCGTCTTGGTGGTGTTCAAGACTCCGATCACAGTATATATGAAATGATAAAAAAAAGGAGAAAAAAAAACAAACAAAAAAAAATCCTGTGATGGTTTTTGTATTTTATTTTGCCTTGGCTCTTCACAGCTCTTCAGGTTGAAATACAATCTGCATTGGGGAAAGGATTAAGATTATATATGAATATATAATAAAGAACTTAAAATATAGGAAAATGCACACTCATGTCGATTCCTATGCTTAAACACATTTATGGTCTACTTTTTCTGTATTTCTAGAATTGTATTTGAATTCAATGTTCACTTAGAGTAGGCACTATAGTATTTATATTGAGGCTCGTATTTTTAACTGTTGCTTGTTCTCTCTAAAAGGTATTTACCATACCTTTTTTGGTAGTGGAAAAAAAATCCCAAGCTGCCACGGTATATTTTTTTAATTTGGCAGGATAATATAGTGCGAATTATTTGTATGTTTAAAGAAATAAAAGGAAAAAAACCCATAAAAAGCAGCTAAAGTATGTGGCATTGGGAGGCATCACAGGCCATCAGATGGCCGCCGCTCTGTTTCCTTTCCACAGAGGTGGTTGTACATATCTTCTTTGGGTTTTGTTTGGGACTTCCTTCCCCCCCCCCCCCCCGCCATTCTTGTATGCAGTAATACAAGCTGACGTTGGCCTGTTCTGTTGTGTGCTTCTGTCTCTCTCACCCCCTCCCACCTGGCTACATTCCAACATCAAGAGAGGAAAAAAAAAGTTTAAAAACACTTCATATGCAGTACATGGATTACGAAAAAATCGTCAAAATAAATACATTTAAAAAGAAATTAAATGTTTTGCAGTTTTTTTTCATTGCCAAATACTAAATGGTGCTTTATATTTAGATTGGGTATAATTTCATATGCAAAGCATATTTGAAAAATGACCTGGGGGGCGTGGAGAAGCCTGCTTGAGTTGAGACTTTTTTGTAAATGGCAATGCGGAATATTTTGGTATCAGCCTTTTCTATTCCTATTCTGAGAGCTGTTTGTTGTCACTTGAACTTGAACTTTATCTTTTAATACGGGAGTTACTATTTATTATTATTATTTATTTTATGCTCTGTTCAAAACAGAGACATGGAATGGATGATTATTTTTGGTTTATTTTTATTTGATATTTGATTATAATATAATTTGTTTTCTTTTTGTAATGGTGGCCCATGGTCATTGGACAAACCTAGCTCTTACATTTCTGTTGTACATTTTTGGGGTCTCTGTTCAGTTGTATTGGGAAAACCATTGTCTGTGTTTTCTGGCAGATGTCTGCATTATCCTGTTCACACGCCCATTTTGTCCCTTTATCGAAAAACAATTAATAAAAAAAATGAAAGTAAAATGGCACTTGTCGCTTATCTCCACTGTGTGTTGTATGTGTGTGTGTGTGTGTGTGTGTGTGTGTGTGTGTGTGTGTGTGTGTGTGTGTGTGTGTGTATATGTGTGTGTGCATAAGTATGTGTGTGATTACCACATTCCCAACCCCATTGGTATCGTTAACCTTTTGAGATATTACCAAAAGTGATTTTTAAAAAAAAATCTGAATCCTGGGAAAAAAAGGAAGAATTCTGAGGAAAATTATTCTTTCCTTTTTCTGAAAATGTCAATATTTTGAGAAGTTAGCATTTTAAGAATAAAGTCAAAGTTTAGGGAAAAAATTCAGAATGTTGTGAAAAATGTCTGGATTTTTATATTAAAGTCAAAACTTTTGAAAAATGTCAGGATTCTAAGAAAGAAGTCAGAATTCTGACTTCAATAATTCTGACTTTTTTTTGCTGAAAATATCCGGAATTCTGATATTAAAGTCAGAATTCTAATCAGATAATTTTGACTTAATTCTAATTTTCCTGAATTTAATATCAGAATAAATTTTTTTTTTTTTTTCGTAAAATCTTGAAAATAAATCCAATGTGGCCCTAATCCTCTTCCTTATTTCTTAGAAATATAATGCATTTTTCTTTTTCAAGGGTTCTCATGTAAATGTATATTTAGCATTAATCACTCCAAATGGAAGAGTTCTCATAAGTCAGCATTAGCAGACAGATGTTCAGCGCAGTGTCTTGCACTAGCTTGTACCCAATGAACTCAGCCCTCCATCACCAACCTCACTAGCCTATGGCACTGTACTATATGTACTTTATGACTTTCTATACATGTGTGCGAACTGTCATTGTCTTGCCCAGGAGGGATGGGGGCGGGGGTTCAACAAGTGGATATACCACTGCATTAAAACATCCACAACTCCTGACACCTGCATGTCTGCAGTGTCATACTACCTGTTGGTCTAGACAGCCCAACTGGTTTTAGTGCATGTGTGTATAAAGTACACGTGTAAGTAAGTGCCTCACACCATATTCATTTAGTTAGCACGCTATCTCGACGCACATACTGTATGTGCACTATGCATGTCACTCCTCAAAGTACAGTACGGTATATTTTGCTGATAACAACTGTTCCCTATGTGCCTTTTAACCTCAGCCACACACACACACACACACACACACACACACACACACACACACACACACACACACACACACACACACACACACACACACACACACACACACACACACACACACACACACACACACACACACACACACACACACACACACGCGCGCGTACGCACACACACACACACACACACACACACACACACACACACACACACACACACACCACACACACACACACACACACACACACACACACACACACACACACACCCACACACACACACACACACACACACACACACACACACACACACACACACACACACACACACACACACACACACACACACACACACACACACACACACACACACACACACACACACACACACACACACACACACACACACACACACACACACAGGGCAGATGTGTGTAGATCCTTTCAAAGGGTTAACCCACACAAGGCTCCTGGACCTGATGGCATCCCTGGCCGTGTTCTCAGGGTGTGTGCAGGTCAGCTGGCAGAGGTGTTCACAGACATCTTCAACAGGTCCCTGCTGCAGTCTGTTGTCCCCACATGTTTTAAACATTCCACCATCGTTCCTGTCCCCAAACAAACAATAATCACCAGCCTCAATCACTGCCGCCCAGTAGCACTCACCTTCATCATTAGGAAGTGCTTTGAGCGGTTAGTCAAAACCTTCATCACCTCCTCCCTCCCTGACTCTCTGGACCCCCTGCAGTTTGCCTACAGAGCAAACAGGTCCACAGACGACGCCATAGCCCACACCATCCACACTGCCCTCTCACACCTGGACCAGAGGATCACATATGTGAGAATGCTGTTCATTGATTACAGTTCAGCCTTCAATACCATTGTGCCCTCCAAGCTGGCCATCAAGCTCAGAGACCTCGGGCTCAACAGCGCCGTCTGTGATCTGGCCGATGACGGTCGTGTAGTCAGCAAACTTCACAATGGTGTTGGAGCTGGAGTAGAGGAGAGGGCTACGCACGCAGCCTTGAGGGGCACCGGTGTTGAGGATCAGGGTGGAGGATGTGATGTTTCCCACCCGCACTGCCTGGGGTCTGCCCTTCAGGAAGTTCAGGATCCTGTCACAGAGGGCGCTGTTGAGCCCGAGGTCTCTGAACTTGATGGCCAGCTTGGAGGGCACAATGGTATTGAATGCTGAACTGTAATCAATTAACAGCATTCTCACATATGTGTTCCTCCGACGAGACGGCGTACAGAGAGGAGGTCGGAAAACTGACATCTTGGTGCCAGGATAACAACCTCCATCTCAACATCAGCAAAACAAAGGAGCTGATTGTGGATTACAGGAAGCAGCAGGGAGAGGGACACGCCCCCATCGCCATCAATGGGACTACGGTGGAGAGAGTCAGCAGCTTCAGATTCCTTGGGGTCCACATCACTGAGGACCTGACAAGGACTCTTCACACCACCATCACCAAGAAAGCTCGACAGCGGCTCTTCTTCCTCCGCAGGCTGAGGAGGTTCAATATGGACTCCAGGATACTCTGCAACTTCTACAGCTGCACCATAGAGAGTATCCTGACTGGCTGCATCACGGCCTGGTACGGCAGCTGCACCGCCCTCAACCGTAAGGCTTTACAGAGGGTGGTGAAAACTGCACAGAACATCACCAGGACGGAGCTGCCATCCATGGAGGACCTTTACTCCCAGCGGCTCAGGAAGAAATCCCTCCGGATTCAGTGTTCCCCCTAGGATAGAGTCATAGCAGCGGTGCTAAGGCACGTGGGCCCATCATTTTTGAGTGTGTGCACGTGTGAAGTGCGCCCCGCCAATTTGTTTCTATGTGTCTGCCAGCACAAGAAAGGCTCTTGAGGCCTAGTACCTAGCCAATTTGCTGCCCTAGGCAAGATTTTATAAAGAATAAATGAAAAATCTCTACAACAGACAAATACACTACAAAAACAGAAACGTATTGACATAGGTAATATACATCAAAATGGCTTCAAATGTATTCAGTATTGTATGACATTTTTTTGAACATTTTAAAGTAAAATGCTTCAATCTGGTGCACATTGAGCACACAATTACTAGAGACTAGATCTAGGGGGTACAACTCTAAAACACCCATATGAAAAAGATCGGTTTACATTTTAATAATCAAATAAGTATGTGAACATAACCAATAACCTACCATAGCCAATAACAAATACATGTAACTTATTTTATTTTTGTTGTTCATTTATATCTTATTTTACCTAGTTAACATTTATTAATTTATGCATATTTTTGTATCTCTTCAACTTTAAACGATATTTTTGGTTTACTGTCCTATAGTATACATATACAACCTGTTTTTATTTATCCTAATAATTATAAAGGAGTGCCTTGAAAATATGTATAATTTGTAAACTAAACTCATATTTGTTTGAGACCCACTGAGATAACTTAGACTAAAATTAACTATGTAAACACTCAGAGTCCTCACTGAGCCTCTCAGTCTGACAGGAGAGCTCTCCTCCACCATGGTTGTAGAAACATCTACTTCATATATCCGTTAGCACAGCTAGCACCAGATTCTAATAACAACAGCGCCGGTACCGGTGCGCCCTCTCTCTCTCTCTCCCTCGCTCTCTCGCTTCCACGCTCACACTTTGGCTGTGAGCTGCGGGCGCCTGATAAGCCAACATCCCCCACTTTCATCACTTACAGCGCCTATGTCAAAAATCGGCCCTGCCAGTACATACAGTGGCAATGTCTCAAGATTTAGCAAAAATACACCTTTATTGAACATACAGTAACACAAATATTACAAATCCACATACAAACCAATCAAAAACGAAAAAGGGTCGTCACTTATTATTATTTGAATAAAAAAAGTTTAAATTATTATTATTATTATTTTTTCTTTGGGTACCTGGCTAGCGCCCGTAGCGCCGCCGCGATTTGTATATAAGGGAAACACTGGGATTATAAAAGACCCCCATCACCCCAGCCATAAACTGTTCAGTCTGCTGCCGTCTGGCTGGCGTTACTGCAGCATCCGGACAAAGACAACCAGATTCAGAGACAGCTTCATCCCGCAGGCCATAAGACTGCTAAACAACTGAACTGCTGAAACAATGTCATAACATTCATCTGCTACTTAGTAATTATTTATCTATTATCTAATATATCATTCCAATAACTTGTATATAGACTCATATTGCACTATTCCACTTTTTTTCTCACTTTTTTAAAACTATTTTTCTTTTTGTATTACTTTTAATATAGTATATTTTAATATTGTTTTAATATTGTCTGCTTATCTGTATTATTGTGTTGCATTGTTGGAGAAGCCTGTGACCTAAGATTTTCAATGACATAATTACTGTAGCTATGTTAGTCAATAAAGAACCTTGAACGTTGAACACACACACGCACTATAGTACATACATTTTATGAACGTTTATACGCTCCTCCTCTTGCAGAATGTACTTACAGTTGGTAAATATCATTACGACTCTCTGTTTGCTCAGTATTCACAAAGCTGTCAAGATCAATCAGTGCCGTGTCGTTCAACCAACACACCACTGTTCAACAGGGCTGTGCATCTTCACTGGTCTCACGATTCGATTCGATTACGATTATCCTGTCAACGATTCGATTCAATTCGATATCCCGATGCATCACGATGTATCACGATTCATACCAATGCGTTGCATCCTCAATTTTCTATATTACTGAACATGGCTTATTTTTCATCAATGCATACATATGAACTCTCTTTTTATTATTTAGAAAGTGCTTCAGAAATCAATAACATAAATGTCTTGACATTAATTTATAAACCAAAATAAATGAATTGTATAGGTCTAGCCTCCCTATATCTGTGTGTGAAGTTGTTCCATCCTCAAAAACAAAAAAATAATGCTTCTGCAGTCTAGCTGCAGCTTCTAGCAACAGTCTTCTGTTAAAAAAAGGACACTGAATGTCCTGAATGTGGCATCACACACAGGACTTGAGTCTGAACACAGCAGACAACAGGAGTATTTACAGCATATACAAACAAATATAGTGCATGTGGGTGCACACTTACATTCTCTGTCTTACTGTTACATAAATCCCATGAATGTATGAGATTAAATTAGCTTCATTATATCTCAGTGATTAAGTGAATAATAAAGTTTCTATCGGGTCACTATCAGCCTGTCACTCATTATTTTCAGGGAGGGGGCGGGGTTTGGAGGAACGGAGAGGAGACGGTGATCGCGGAAGCTTTTTTCCTCCTGCCTTCACAAACTTTACACACGTATATATCGTTTGAAAATTGCTAGAGGACATTCATACGCAATCCAAGACTTAATTAAATCCACCAAAAACCTGACATGATTGTAACGCGATTATTTTTGAAAAACATAAATCCCTGTGCCGCAGCGACACGGAGTGATTCAGAGCGGGTCCTTCTGCTGTTGGTTCTGGACTGGTGGTGTTGTGTTGGTGGATAAAGCAGACTGCTCCGTGTTTGGTGTTGCTGTGCCGCTGTGCCACTGTCACGTCTGTTCCCTGATCTCTGCGTCACCGAACGATTTGATATCAAGGTGACAGAAAAAAACGTTATAGTAAAGCGGCCGGAAAATCAGGAAGCAACGTTACTACTGAAGAGTTTATCGCCGGCCACTAGAGGGCAGCGTCACTGCTGTCGCTGCCCGGATATGCCGTGATTTGACCCGGTAGTGCCTAGCGGCCATTTTAGTTCACATGTTGTTCATTCACTCCGCCTCGAGTAGAAACGTTCATCCACTCACTCATGTAAGACTGTTTCCAACTTAGTGTGTCTTTAATATATGTAATTGAATATATGTGTATTGGTCATGACATGCATGTATGTAATACTTTGTCAGCTTATCCTGCGGCATTGCTCTGTTTCAGGGTGTCGTCATCTTTGTCATTAAAGTACCAAGACTGACATTGATGAGTGTGTTTCTTCATGACGACACCATGGTCGTTGTTGGATGCCCTGTCCCCGGCTGCGAGTTCGAATCCCAAGACTTGTCTGAAGGACTCGTTATTATTATATTGACGATTCATGGATTTAGCCACCAGCACGCAGCGCCTGTCATGGCCGTGCCAGCCCAGGCCCCAGCCCCTCACGGCCCGAGACTCGATCGGCCCAAAGTTGATGTGGGCGTGTCGATAGAGGAATGGAACGTATTCATCTGCCGTTGGGACGTATTCCGCGCCGGCTCAGGCATAGGGGATGCCCAGGCCCCCTTCCAGCTGTTTCAGTGCGCTGGGCCTGTACTTGGAGACAGCCTGTTGAAAGCCGCCCCGACGCCGCTTCCGGACCCTTGCCAGACCTAATCACCGTCATGCGTTCCCTAGCTGTCATCCCTGTCGCTACATGCGTCCTGCGCACCGAGCTACTTCAGTTCCGCCAGGAACGCGATGAGACATTCCGTGCATTCGCTGCCAGAGTGCGGGGTAAAGCAGAGACATGCGCATATAATGCGGTATGCGAGTGTGGTAAGGACGTGGACTATACCGACCACATCATCCGTGATGTTCTGCTCAATGGCATTTATGACTCGGACATACGCCGCGAGACGCTGGGGACACCTGACGTCCTGGTTAAGCCAGTTAATGACGTAATTGCACTTGTCGAGAACAGAGAGATGGCCCGTAACGCTCTCCCGTCGTCCTCCCTATCAGCCATGTCGTCATTCCGGCGCCTGAAGACGACTCCACAGACGAGCCCCGCCCGAGCCCTGCGGACGGGGCTAAACGTGCCTCGTGCCCGGAATGTAAGAGCGTCTTTAACGTCTTCACGGAGGGGCCTGGCGGGTGGAATCCTAAGCCTCACCAGGTGTGCATCGGCTGCTATAGGGCCCGCCGACGACAGAGGCGTCAACAGCCGTCGTCCGACAGTCAACAGGCCGCCATGGGGTCGGAGCCGGTCTCCCAGGTCTCATCGGTGCAAGCTGGGGCCCGCCCTGGCCGAAGTCACAGGAGCCATCGCCGACGCCGCGCCCCTACGTCACATGGATGTGTCAACAGGCAAGCACCTATCAGACTCGAGCACCACATCTTCTCCAAGGGCGAATGGAGACGGGCCAGGCTGAGAGACCACCCCCGAGCATTAATCACCATCTCGATGGACATGCCAGTCGGGCTGAGGGATGGCACCGGTAACCGGGGCTCGGCCGGCGGAGCTCGGATATCCACCGTCACGGACACTGGCGCGCAGTCGGACCTTTGTTTGCTGGAGGAGTTCCTGGCCTGCGGTTTCTCGCGGGACGACCTGCGACCCGTCAGCCTCAGCCTGTCAACCGCCAACCGCTCCCCTATATCCATCGAGGGGGCGTTCTTCGCTAGGCTCTCGACAACCTGCAGCGGGGGGCGTGTCACATCCTGCCGTTCCATGGTATATGTGAGCAGCTCGGTCCGGGCCATGTACCTCTCCTACAAGTCGTTGCTCAACCTCGGTCTCTTGCCCGTGAACTTCCCATCGGACAACGTTGCAGGGGGGCACAAGGACAGGCGTAGCCCTGACACGGGGCCTGCTGCATGGGGCCAGGTGACCCCCGGGACGCCCAGTGCACATGTCCTCAGCGCACGGTCCCCCCGGCGCGCCCCGTAGCACTGCTGTTCCCTTGTAAGCCAGAGAACAATAACAGGATGAAAGATTGGCTACTCGGGAGATATGCCTCGTCAACGTTCAATACTTGCCCCCATCGAGCACTACCATGTGTAACCCCGGTGTAATGTACTCTCAGCAACAGACCACTCAGAGCTGGTGATTACTTCAGTTTATTCCATACATAGGACACCTGCATTGCAATGGACACATACAATGAACACGTGAGCTGCGTTTCTCAACAGATCCTCATGCGGTATCTAAATCTCCTTTACAATCCAATAATCAACAACACAACAATGATCGTATAGTGGTAACAATATGAAACATTAAACATAAACAAACTGGTGTACAAAACTCACATACCTGCATTGCAATGGACACATACAATGAACACGTGAGCTGCGTTCTGTTGGAGAGATAGCACCACGCTCACGTTAGCCTATTAGCTCAAATTAGCTATTGACGAACACATTAATAAATCATATAACACAAATAGCGAATCACACAAAAACATGTTGCTGTGAGCATTAAACGACTAACATTAGACTAAACAAACACAACAGAACGTTATTGTCCTAATAAAATAATAACATACATTTTGTCCACAGACATAATACAATAGCACCTTACTCTCAACAGATCCTCATGCGGTATGAGAACCTCCCACAATCCATTGCGGTAACAAAGCTACAGCAATGCAGGCACACGTTTGTAACACCAGATGGCGTAATTCTCCAATTTAACCTGGATTTTACACCAACCTTTATAACTCTGTTACACATGCATGGAGGGGCCACCTATTGAGATGCACATGGACCCCGCAGCTACGCCTAGGGCATGTCACACCGCGGCTACAGTGCCTCTACACTGGCAGCGGAGGGTCCACGATGACCTACTGCGGGACGAAGCCCTTGGGGTCATTGAACGTGTGCCATACGGCGAGCCTGTGACGTGGTGCCATCGTATGGTAGTCACTCGGAAGCACAACGGTTCCCCACGCAGGACCGTGGACCTCTCCCCCCTTAACAAGTTCTGCCAACGTGAGACCTTTGCCACTGAGTCCCCATTCCACCTTGCAAGCCGCGTCCCGAAGGGCACCTGGAAGACCGTCACGGACGCCTGGAACGGCTACCACAGTGTCCCCCTGCGTGAGTCGGATCGCCACCTCACTACTTTTCATCACATCCTTCGGCCGTTGGCGCTACACCAGGGCACCACAGGGTTTCCTGTCATCAGGGGATGGCTACAACCGTCGGTTTGATGCTGTCCTCTCGGACTATGAACGCAAGGAACGTTGCGTGGATGACACCATCCACTATGACACAGACCTGGAGCAACACTGGTGGAGGACCATCGACTTCCTGACGCGTGTCGGCCGGTCGGGAATCGTGTTGAACTCAGACAAGTTTCAGTTCGCGGAGAGGTGCGTCGATTTCGCTGGCTTCAGGGTGTCGGAATCTACCATCGAACCGCTCCCGAAATACTTGGACGCCATCCGGGACTTCCCCACCCCTGGCTCCATGACGGACATCAGGAGTCGGTTCGGCCTTGTCAACCAGGTGGCCAACTACGCCCAGTTGCGTGACACGATGACTCCATTTAAGCCGTTCCTCAGCCCACGCTGTGTGTTCCTATGGTCCCCCGTTCTGGAGGAGGCCTTCCAGGCGTCCAAGCAAGCCATAATGGAGGCCATCCGTGAGGACGTGGAGATCTACGACATGCAGAAGCATACCTGCCTCCGCCCTGACTGGTCCATGCGTGGCATTGGCTACTTCCTGCTCCAGCAACATTGTCACTGTGCCTCGGGCATACCGGACTGCTGTCCAGGTGGATGGAGGATCACCCTCGCGGGCTCGCGTTTCCTGTCCCCTGCGGAGCAGCGCTATGCGGCCGTCGAGGGAGAGGCCCTAGCTGTGGCCTGGGGTTTGGAACAGACGCGGTACTTCACGCAGGGGTCCGACAACCTCGTCGTGGTCACCGACCATAAGCCGTTGGTGAAGATCTTTGGCGACCGTACGCTGGATGAGATCACAAACTCGCGTCTGTTTAGACTCAAGCAGCGCACCCTCCCATGGCGCTTTGACATTGTGCATCTGCCTGGCAAGAGCAACTATGCCGCTGATGCCACGTCGAGGCATCCTTCCCTGACGCCGTGGAGTCAGCACTCATGGCCTCCATCCGCGACGACGCACGGGAGCTCGGAGCCGTCTCCTGGCCCCTCCTCGCACGGGAGACAGCGGCTGACGGATGCCTCGGCCACCTCCTCCAACTCATTGAGCAGGAGGGTGGGATTGACGTAAATGAGCCTGCCCTGGCGAGTCTGTCATCGGTCTGTGAGTCCATCTACGCACAGGACGGCATCCTGCTCTATCGGGACCGCGTCGTGGTCCGCCCATCCCTCCGTGGGAGAGTCCTTCAGCATCTCCATGCCGCCCACCAGGGAACCTCAGCGATGGGGCAGCATGCCCGAGCCATAGTTTACTGGCCCGGGATGTCCGGGGACATTCAGGCCACCAGGGACGGATGTGCAGACTGCAACCGCAATGCTCCGTCACAGGCGGCTACATCCCCCCTGCCGTCCTCACCCCCGTCCACGCCATTCGAGGCGGTGTTTGCTGACTTCTTCGACTATGGGGGCCACCACTACCTAGTTGTCGGGGACCGTCTCTCGGGCTGGGTAGAGGTCCTGAACTCTATGGCTGGTACTGCCCTGGCGGGCTCAGCTGGCCTGGCCCAACACCTCCGTTCATTCTTCGCCACCTTCGGCGTACCGGAGGAGCTCTCGAGCGACGGTGGTCCGGAATTCAAGGCGAGCCACACTGAGGACTTCCTCCGCTTATGGCACGTCAAACACCATGTGTCGTCTGTTAGCTTCCCGCAGTCGAATGGGAGGGCAGAAGTTGCGGTTAAGACCGCTAAGCGCCTCCTGATGTCCAACACCGGCCCGTCGGGCGGCCTTGATCAGGACCGCTTCCTGCGTGCTATGCTGCAGCTGCGAAACACGCCTGACCCCGACTGCAACCTCTCGCCAGCGCAGATCATCTTCGGCTGCCCCCTTCGTGGCTCGCTCTCCTTTGTGGCTCGCTCTCCTTCGTGAACCACCTCGAGAAGTTCTCGAACCCGCACATCCGCCTGCTATGGCGTGAGGCATGGGCGGCGAAGGAGGACGCCCTTCGGACCCGTATGTCCCGTACCACCGAGTCCCTGGGGACTCACTCAAGACCACTCCGCCCATTGGCACTCGGCGAAAGGGTATTCCTCCAGAACCAGCAAGGCCCGAGCCCCCACAAATGGAACAGGGATCGTGGTGGAGTCGCTGGGCCACGACCAGTATCGGATCAGGGTTGACGGTTTGGGACGTTTGAAACTGCGCAACCGGTGCTTCCTCCGTGCCTATACGCCGGCCACACCCTGCGCCCGTGAGCAGCCGGCTGCGCCCTTGCCGCCGCCCGCTGCTCTGGACCATCAGTCCCCACCTATCCACCCGGGCTGGGCGACGCCCCAGGGGATCGCTCAGCGGCCGGCTGTTGGACCCCACGACTCGGCTATGGGCGCTTCCCCACCGGCACCTGCTGGTGAGGCGTCCTCTGACCTCACCGTTCCTACGGGTGCCTTCCTGGGCGCACCGGTGCCGCAGTCACCGCCGATGATGCCCCGGCCTACTCGGCCAGGCCGCGTGAGGAGGCCGCCTGCACTTTACGAGCCCGAGTCCGGCAGCTGGATTTAGACCGTTAGCCCATAGTTTTCCGGTCTGGGGGGGGATGAAGAGTTTATCGCCGGCCACTAGAGGGCAGCGTCACTGCTGTCGCTGCCCGGATATGCCGTGCTTTGACCCGGTAGTGCCTAGCGGCCATTTTAGTTCACATGTTGTTCATTCACTCCATCTCGAGTTGAGACGTTCATCCACTCACTCATGTAAGACTGTTTCCACTACTGTTTAGTGTGTCTTTAATATATGTAATTGAATATATGTATATTGGTCATAACATGCATGTTTGTAATACTTTGTCACCTTATCCTGCGGCATTGCTCTGTTTCAGGGTGTCGTCATCTTTATCATTAAAGTACCAAGACTGACATTGAGGAGTGTTTTTCTACAACTACGCTATAACCGATTATTTTCCGTCACTGCATCGATACCGAATCGTCCACGTCCACATCGCAATGCATCGTAGAAACGATTATTTTCAACACCCCTACTGTTCAACCCTCTCACGCACATCATTTCTTCTCAGAAAGTATCCACACACCAAATATTTATAAGATTCATTGATTTGGATGCATTTAGATTAAGATTGAATTCAAACTAAAAAACAAGACATTTTGGAACAATCTACCATTGAACTTGACTTTCCAAGGCAAAAATAAAGTGGCACTATAAAGAATGCTGCATGCCTGGTATGCTTGCAGAGGATCTCATAAACAAGAACAATCACATACACCACAAAATCCCAAATATTATTACTATGGCATCAACAATACCTTCAGACCAAGTCTGGGTGACCCAAGAAGAGTCTGACTCGAGTCAGAGTTACCATTACCTGTGCTCGAGTCCGAGTCACCCAAGAAGAGTCCGAGTCAAGTCCTAGTTGAGTCATCATTGCCTGTGTTCGATTCCGAGTCACAAGTCTGAGACATGATGTATTTATCCGAGTGGATATATTTGTTTAAATGTTGCTGTTGGTTTGGTTCTTATCAATCAATATTTGTTATTGTCTACATTGATTTTATCCTTTTATTTTCTGCATTGCTTTTATTCTGTCTGTTTTATAGTCAGTCGTCTAACTGCTGTGAAGCACTTCGCGCTGCAATTCTTGTATGAAAGGTGCTATACAAATATAAGGCGCATAATTAATTTGATGTTTTTATTATATAGTCGAGTCACAAGTCAAGGACTCAAGTACTCCAAGTCTGGCATAATAGTACCTTTAAAGTTAATCTTCACATCATTTTTTTCTCACTTCAAATGGAATACCAAGAATAAAAGAATAAACTTCAAATCAATCAAACAGTTTTTTTCTCTGATAAGACATGTTGTGATTCCTCCCTCAAGGAGCTCAGGAACATTGAAGGTTGCTAGACTCGGAGGATGAAGTAACACTTTCCTCTTCTACTGCTGAGGTGCCTTTGACCAAGGCAGTATCCAACTGCTGCAGAAAGAGTTCTGTCAAAGACTTTGGTTGTCTGTGGATGTGTTGCACAGTTAAAATGCAAAAACACGCCTTTGCAGAAAAAGAGCAAAGAACTTTCCTGTCTAGAATAAAGGCCTAGGTCACAAAAAACACATAAACAAAAACGTTTCAACCTGCAACCTAGCCTTGAAAGCTCCCTTGATGAGCTGCTGACTTTGAGAAGATCTAATGTTGTGAGGGGTTCAGGCGTGTTGGACATGGGAGGACTGTAAGACTTAACAGTCCTCCCATGTCCAACTCGCCTGAACCTTATTTCACCACCACAGGACCCACACGTGAGCAGCCGTTTCATTTGTACTCCCTGTTAAACAATGCAACTAGCCACCAGCAGCACCCAGCCTGGGCAAATAAAACAAATCAGCACCATATTTTGTTCACTTCCTCTCCCGCTCTGCCTCTTCCCTCTCTCTCGCTTTCTGTGATAAATTCATTGTGTTATAAACCCGTGAAGCATTCAGGCATTTTTTGCTTTACTGGGGCTCTCCTGTCCTGGTTTATGTGAATAGCATAATGCATTTGTCACCGTTATAAAATCTAAACAACCATGACCTGCAGTCCCCCATAAACTCCCATGGATTTGTCTTTGGCCTGCAGGGTCTTAACACTAAAATATGCTCTAAACAAAGCATGTTTTCAAACTGCATTTGTAACCGTATGGCCTTGGCGCAACACGATTCCAAAAGAATCTTGATAAAGATCTGTGTGTGAGTGTATGTTTTGTCTGTCTTCCTTCCTACTTTGGTATCATTACTTAGCACATACAGTATAATGGCCACAAGGCCAGTCCAGCATGTAAACAAATTGCAGTCAAAACCGGTAAAGGAATAATGCATTGACATTGACCGCCTTTGACCACAACACACTTAACGCCCCTGTGTAGGAATTGCAATTTAAGACGCTGACTTAAGATCCGCAGATTGAAACTCGCTGCGATAATTGGAGCTGGAAATAAAGTTTATATCTGACCTGATATTAATTCATGGTGGCGAGGCCATTTGGTTAACTTAAATAAGTGCAATGTTTGCATACAGTACTAAGATGGGCTACAGGTCAAACTATGATTGGTTAAATATGCAGAACAACAAAATAACTCCTTGAAACTAAGCAATGTTCCTTCAGGGACACTTTTCATTCACATGGTTCTCATTTCTTTCGATGTTGGAAATGATAACACTCACCACAGTTATACAGTATATGAGATGAGGAAACACAAGCAGTCTGTCAGCTATCCATCTATTTATCTGAAACGGACTGTTGAGCTGCTTAAGCTCATGCGAATTAAAGCACTGAAATGTAGATATCTGTCTAAAAAGATTAGATGGACACAACAACACAGCATACTCTAGTTGTCAATATGGAATTAATCATTCTGTCAATTAATGCGTTGATCACGAAATAAACAGTAGAAATACTGTGTTGAATCTTCATTTGCATGTATATCACAGCGTCTAACCAGATGAATTGGTACGGAGCCCCCTAGGGGACATGGAGAAGAACAACAACATTATTTGAAAAAAAATTAAAATAACATTTTGCGAGATATCGCAAAACCCCTTTGCGAGATCTCGCAAAACCCCGTTGCAGTTTGTAAACGGTCCCTAAGCACTCCTCTCCCTCCTCCAGCTGCGGATTGTGACCAATTCTTGATGTTTAGCTCGGATGACGGCGCATATCGAACTGTTCTGATAAAAACGACTCTGTAGCTCGTTGTCGACCTTGCTATGATTGTAAAGTCATGTTGTTTGTATTTTTACAACGTTATGTTCATGAGTTATTGATCCGCGAAATTCGAATCTGTCAATAACTCAGCTCGGAGGAACGTGCATGTCCCTTCGTTCTGAGTGTTCTCTTGAGGTGTCTTCACTTATGTGAAACCCTTTTATATATACAGTCTATGTGTGAAACCCGTGCCTATTGCCAAGCACTGATGTTATATCTTTATATTTAAGGCCAAGCTCAAAGTAAAATCGATGAACCACTCCATTGTTGTGGTTTCTGTGTTGCCGTAGCGGCCGAACTGACCAGGAATTACTAAATGAAAAGTATTGCGAGATCTCGCAAAGGGGTTTTGCGAGATCTCGCAAAACATTTATTTATTTTTTGTTTAAATTATAATTTTTTTTCTTCTCCATGTCCCCTAGGGGGCTCCGTAAATTGGCAATATTTGAACAATTTTGAAATTTGAATTTTTGCTTTAAGGCCCCATGTTTTTTTTTCAAAAGGCGGACATTTATTTAAAAACTCTGGATCCATGGCACTGCTATGGTTGCTTGCCCTGAGTTACTGTGATAGTAGAAGTTATCAATACCATTAAGATCGATGACGAAAACGATGAAAACAAATCTGTCTTTTCTGCTCAGGAAGGTTCCTAACTGAGTCAATTACCTAGAAGTTTCAAAGTGGCAGCCATGATAAGACCTGTTCAGATGCTCCAGCTGATCAAAAAGGAGCTTTAAGGCTTTCTTTGGAATCTCCTTTAGTTTAGGATACACTGGACCATCCGTTACTAAAGGAAAGGAGATAATGCTGTCCCACAATGCCTTGCAGCCACAACCTTTATAGTGAACCACTCTACTCTCATCTTTCCTTAACCCCATTAAATGTTTCCCTGAGGTCAATAAATAGTGGTTAAGGAAGAGACACAGGAGCTGACTTTTTTGACGATTCGACCGCAACCCTGATTAAATTCTCAAAATGTCGTCCTTTCCTATCTCATTTAGCAAAATGAATGATAATATCCTTTTTTAGGTGGCAGCAACACTTAAAGTGACTCAAATTCAGCCGTCAATAACATCCACAATTGTGATTCTGTTTTGTGACAGAACCAATTCCAATGGCGTTTGACATAAATGATCGAGAAGAACATCCCTAGTTGACATCATAAACTTCTGTAGCAAGCAGGCTAAGCTCTGCAGTTAAAACATTAAAGTCAGGGATTTGATTGAGTCAAACTATAAATCAAAGCTTTGTTTTGGTATAAGTATTGATTTGTTTTACACACTTGACATTCTCTGTGCTTTCAGTGCATGATACTGTCAGCAGTTGTAAAAGAGATGTCAGGAGGTTGATGTGTTTATGGTTCAAAGCTTTATCTGACCTCGCTTATGTAATGTCACGCTGTGACCACACACTGTTTAGACTAAAATAACACACTGCAAATCATATCTGTTAAGAAGTCATTTAATCTCATGTTGAGCTTTAAAATCATTTTCCTACCGACTGTCTTTATGACATGGCTCAAACTCCTGCAGCAATCTTCTGTATAATAGTGAAACCTTTTCGAATAGTGAAAACTATATAAAAACAAATATAAAACTGAAAAACAACCCATGTGTACTATTTAGATTTATTTTTCAGTTTTTATTTTTCTATATATTATTTTTCTATTTTTTGTAATTTATGGTTATTATTTATTTTTTGTAGTTTATTATTATTATTATTATTATTATTATTATTATTATTATTATTATTATTATTATTATTATTAGGTGTGTAGGGTCATAAGGTCGTGGAGTAGGCTTAGAGGAAGAAAAGAAAGCTCCCTCCCTCCTTTTTCTTCTCTTTTCATTCTTTCATTTTTTCCACTCCTCCCTGAACTCGGTCTGCAGTTCAAATTCATTGTCAGAGTGAATGAATGAATTAATGGCTGGGGGAGTTGACAGAGCAACATGTGTCAAATTAGCATGCCCTGAGTGTCTGGTTGTTCACAGAATAGCATCTTTCATATTGTTGGTCAATTAATCTTTTAAAATGTAACATTACCTGGACAATCTCTTGCCATTTGATAATATACAGTATATATAGAGTAGTTCACATTTCAATCTAATGTTCTTTACGGCGCAAAGCGGATTTCAACTGACGTTTTAAGCCCTTTCAAAGCCAAGACTTGGAAAATGGTAGTTCAGTCCCATCCACTGTCAAAATGAAAGAGGATATTTTGGTAAAGTAAACAATTAATATTTCATTGTGTGGCTAAATACATTAAAGTAGATATCACAAATATCTTTATTAAGTCTCATGAGTAAAGTATGTCTCATTTCATAGGTTGAGTTGGCAAAACTTCATATTATTGGTTGGAGTCTAATTAAGTTATGTTAGCTTATTTAAAGCGAAGTGAACGGAAGTGACCTATCCTGTCCTGGACTCCGACATCCAATGTATGCTAAAGACGACAAATGTTTTCAGACAGAATTAGTTGGCACACCTGTTATTGTTTGAGGTTCCCAGTAGGTAGTACTGGAAATGTTAAGTTTTTTTACTCATATGAAAGATACATTATATGAAAAAAAGTAACATTTGGCAGTAAGTGGAACTCTAATCATGAAGTTACATTACCTTTGAATAAGTAAAGATAATTAGTTGGCTCAAATGGGCAGTTTTCCTTCAAACGTTAAAGTTGGCCTCAAAAATCTAATGCAGACAGTTTTGAGTTGTTGTAATGTAGCCCATTTTTACAGTGTACATGATAACAATAAGTAACACACTAAACGATTTGTACATTGTGTTTATAATCTCCTGCTAGAACAATGATCAGGCTTCTGCAATGTGCATACACACTTTTCCATGCCTTACAAAGTGTTTTCTATTGTTCATCATGTATGGTCTGACTGCTGTAACATGGTAACACAAAGGCTGTCAAAGCAAGTATAACCAGATGAACCTGCTTCTGTGCACTCATGAGCTCGATGTTCTGTGTTATATCATCCTCCCCTGACTGCATTCTGACCCCGTGACCTCATGGCGCACGGACGGCAGGCTGTTAGTGCTCCGCCCGGCCTGGATCCTCCTGGGTCATGAAGGGCATCGCTCTGATCTCTGACCCCAGAATGAGGCCTCTCGGTCTGGCCGGGCACACGGAAAATCCCTGGGGCCTGGGCTGGATAAAAGGACGTCCAGGAAAGACATGGATTACCAGTGTGCATGTGTGGTGGTATGTGTGTGTGGGTGTGTGTGTGTGTGACGACATGCCCCGGAGACTCATGCCTGTCTTGTGTAACCAAGTTCAGGACACACACTCTCCAAATGCACTGGGGCTGTGAAGGTTAATTGCGGCAACTACACAGATGAGGAGGTTGGGTCACCTTTGCCGGAGAAGTGTGTGAGTGTGTGTGAGAAGGAGATAGTGCAGTGCATAAACCCTGAAGTTGTGTGTGTGGGAAAGAAAGACAGAGGCTGTGGATAAGGAGACATAGTGTGTGAGGTTGTTATGTCTGGAGCCAGTGTGTATATGTTTCCGTGACCCTCCCTCATGTCTTCAAACACACACACACACACACACACACACACACACACACACACACACACACACACACACACACACACACACACACACACACACACACACACACACACACACACACACACACACACACACACACACACACACACACACACACACACACACACACACACACACACACACACACACACACACACACACACACACACACACTACTCTCTTCTGGGTTCATATGTGTGTGTGTGTGTGTGTGTGTGTGTGTGTGTGTGTGTGTGTGTGTGTGTGTGTGTGTGTGTGTGTGTGTGTGTGTGTGTGTGAGAAAGGTCAACGGTCAAGCTGCGGGTTGAAGGCTTGGGTTTCACATGACTGAACACCTTTGTTGCACACCGCAGGGGGAAGACTAAACATGTGTGTGTGTGCATGTGTGTGTGCGTACATGCTGAAGTGGGGGAGTGTATGGTATGTTGTGTTTAGTCCAGAGTCACACACACAGCACTACAGCCCCGCCCCCTCAGCCAGCTCCCAGCTTTTGATGTCTGCGTATGCTGTGTGATCAGACAGATGTGTGTGAATGCGTCACACAATAGATTTGCACAGCAGATGCAGGGGGAGTCAGTTTGTAAAAGCTGAAGTGAAACCTTCCTCACATTGCCTTAGGGACGGGCTGTGCCACTTAAACAATTTTAGTAATCCACCAAATGCCATTTAAAATATAGAGAGAGAGAGAGAGAGAGAGAGAGAGAGAGAGAGCACCGGTTACTTGTATTGTTGTTGTTATCATCTGGTGCTAGCTGCTCTAACGGATATAAGGAGCTGTTTCAACAACAAGGTGGAGGAGAGTCCTCTCCTGTCAGACTGAGAGACTTAGGTGAGGTTAAGGACTCTCTGGGTGTTTAGATAGTTAACTTAGTCTAAGTTATCTCAGTGGGTCTCAAACGGTTTGGTCACCATTTATGTAAACACATATTTACATTTAAATGAGTGATTAGTAAAATATGCATGAATACAAAGAAAAAAAAGTCAACTAGGTGAAAAAGGGTAAGATGAACTTGTAAAACTTGTTGAGAGCTAAACACTAGTCTTTGCTGCTGCCTCTAAGAGGAGAAGGGAGGAGAGGAAACAGACAGGTGAGGCTGATTCAGGAGCACAGACACACTCACAACTATAGAATGAACCAAACATAAACAAGTTTCAATGTTTTTTCATATTGGATATGGTATGTTATTGGGTATGGCCATGTTCTTATGAATATTTAAATGTATACAGTTCTGTTTCATATGGGTGTTACAATATATCTAGTCTCTTTATTTTCCCCTCAAAGTGCATTTAACAAAATGAAATAACAAATCTTACCAGGGGAGCGGCCCCCGGACCCCCCTAGGGGTTTGAGGTCGACCCCCATTTAAAACATGTTCAGATGGATAGGTTTCCAAATATATTTGCACCATTTTTTAAAATAGTAACCCATGTCCTTATGTTTATTCTAGGGTAGTAGATTTAAACTATAGGGCTATCACTATGGGCAGCAACGCTGTAAATATTGACAAACAAATCCAGCAAAATGGCACAAAAACAACTGGTAGTGGCCTGGCTGGGTGTATAATTCCCGGCCTGACTTATTGTCCCAGTCGGGCCCTGCACACAGGACTAATCACAGAGACAAGACACAGCTGGGGTGGGAATGCGCAAAGGTAGCATGTGAACATGATCAGACAATCAGAAAGGCAGGAAAACACAGAGCCAGGAACTAAAACCAGACCAAACACAGGGGGTGAACTCTTATCAAAATAAAACAGGAAACATGAATAACCATCCTGACATGATTGGCGGTTTGAATGTGAGTCCATTTAAATGCTATGGATCCATACAGTTGAGGATTTTATTATAGCTCTTCTCTGTGTATGCACGGCCACACACAGAGAGGATGCAAACATTTTCTCTACCCCATTCTCTCCATCATTCCCTGTTTTCTCTTCCTTCCATCCATCCACCCGTAGCCTATTAAAACACAATAACAAAGTAATGATAGCTTGAATACGGCCTGAGCTGATTGTGTTTATGTTCAACCGTCTCTCCTCTCTGTTCCTGTGTGCGTAACTTCAAATGAGTTGAGGCCAGCTCCACTAAAACCAGGCACCATTTCACCGTAATAACAGCAATCAGTTAGGCCCATTCTAAATAAGACCAAAGTGAGTGTATTGTTATGGTCAATTACTGTTTGTGGTTGGGTCATGCAAACATGAATACATACACGTGTACGCCTAATTTCCATCACGTTATTTATGTCTTTTGCCGGCCCAGCCATACAAATCTGAGGGATTATGGCACCCTAAATCGGTCTTTATTCACTAAAAGAACAATAAAAACGATCAATGCAATTATACAAAATTAAGGTAGGTACCCTAAGCGTTTAATCAAGTGGATAAACAACCAAAACTTAATTATACTTTGCAAAAGAAGACCACAAGCTGTATCAGTAACATTAGTTTTTAATGCAGCAAAGCACTAGACTACTATTAGGAATGTGTTGCCGCTCTTTTAATTCATTTTTATTTAAAATCTTTGATAAATCAAACATAAGAATCAGAATCAGAAATATTTGTATTATCCCAGGGGGAATATTTTTTTGTGACAGTTGTTCCATTTTAGAATGAAATAAAACAAGACATAGATAACATAAAATACTATACAACATAATACGTACAAATGTGCGATAAAAAGGATAAAATAATGTATATAAACCTAAGAAAATAAAGTAAAATGTTGAATAAAAGATCAAATATGTCTCAATGTATACACTGTAATATTTATTATATATATTTTATCATAATTCTATTTTATTCATTTATTTATTAATCCTGGTCATCTACATGACCATCCGAAGCTGTGTGCACTACTTGCTGGTCGTAACTGTCAGACCTTTTAATCTGTGTTTCAATATGTCTGTTTTAAAGCACTCGCTGGAGAAGTGACTATACATCTCGTTGTATTCTGTACAATGACAATAAAAGCTTTTGAAAAAATAAAAATAAAATAAAAAGAACAAGATATTATATCAAACATTCGAAATTAAATTAAAATGTCCGATACAAGATACAATAACATTAAAAAGAATATATACATCAAAAGAGATTGAAGCATTAAAGAAGTAGTACATCCTTAAAGCTCCCTTAGCCTCAGATAACCGTTATAAGATAACATCATCAGTCATTTTCTCAGACTTGTACACATTATACGACTGCTTTTACAGACTACGTAGCAACTCTCGTGATTAAAGAAAATATGTATGAAATCGTTGGGATCCCCCTTCAAAAGACAACTCCATAAAGGGGTCCTCTTATACTCATTTCAGGTTCATATATGTATTTGGAGCCAATACTGTGACATGTCTCCATGCTTTAATGTTCACAAAGCTCTATATTTTTGGGATTTTAATTTTGCCGACCATTTAATTTGCATTTCTATAGGTTGTAGATACGAGCATGGTTTTATATAGGCTACTATCATGTTTAATCGTGTTTTATGCCGTTTGCCAAGACTTGATAAGTCGCTCGTAAAACACAGGAGGTATGGAAACTAAGAACACCATATGTGGTAAATTGTACAGCGAATATAACACAACACATTAGTTGTATTTCCTTTAACTGGTGGATATAGAGTTGCTGGGGGGGGGGGGTTGAGATGCACAGGCTGCAGTGGAGATGCTGCGCACAGCTGATCGACAGCTGGGACACAAACCACCAAATATACAAAAACATAATTCAGATCCAGTCGTCATGACTCCATTCCGGAGGGATTCCCCGATCATTTCTTAGTTTCTCATCAAGGGGTACCGGTACAAACACACTGCCTGAGGAAGGCTATGTATATATCTTTTGTCATTAACCTTTTTCGGACCACTTATAATTTAATTTGGTGACGATCCGACCTCCATGCTGCTACTCTGGTTCAAACTGCATCCACCAAACAATATGATTTATCTTGACCTCCCCAAAATAATCAAAATCTGACACGTGTGAGATGTCTATTTTAGCTGTTCTGTCGTCATTTCCTGCGATCTTCTTCCTGCAGTCAGTCAACATGAATCAATGAATGGGCGTTTCTTTGACTATTTATAGGCAAATATTGGCGTTACGTGAAGACCGCAAAAGCTGCACCGCATTTCGAGTCGATTGTGATTTATAAAGGGAAACCGGCGTAGGAAGTGCCGTACGCACTTTCCTCGCCGGTACGCAATGTTTTGTGAATCGGAAAATGGAGGAACATTTCTGTACCTAATTTTTAGATTTCTACTACGTAAGCAACCTTCCAACGTGAATCCTACGCACAGCGTTATAAATGAGGCCCTGAGCTGTAGTTATCATCCTCTCAGTCTGACAGCAGAGGACTCTCCCCCCACCTTGTTGTTGAAACAGCTCCTTATATCCGTTAGCGCAGCTAGCTAGCACCAGATGCTAACAACAACAATAGGCTACACGTAACCGGTGCACACGCTTTCTCGCTCGCTCGCGCCACACATACACACACACCCTCCCGAGCTTGAATGACACACAGAGACCAATCGAGGGCATTAGTGTATGATCTGTATGAAAGTGGCCATGTGGGCAGGCCACATCATGTAGACAGCCAGTCACCCTCTGTGAGGCAGAGTCAGACCCACATTTGCACAGCGTTGTGTTCACAATACATACGTATAAAAAAAATCCTCAGGCCAGCAGGCCACTTAACAGGCCAGGCCATCGGGAAACCTCCCGGTACTCCCGATGGCCAGTACGGGCCTGGACTTGTAAAAGTCTCCTGTTTGAATGTTGAGAGCAGAGGGCTCGTTAACCGAATATTTTCCGTCTATGAGGGATTCTTTTTAACAATGACAGAAAAATCTGAAAGCAGTCCTTCATTTTGACAGATTAGAACAAACTCGGAACAGCGCCAACGTTTCCGTGCAGCGAGGCTCCCGTGTTATGCCGTGTTATGCATGCCCTCCAAAAAGGAAATTATACCGTTTCCAAACCTTGGCTTTACGCTGTGCGCGCTCCCACGAGGTGCAGTGGTCATGCATAACACGGTGCCCCCCCCCATTGACGGTTCACAAGCATGCTCCCCCCCCCCCCCCTCGTCAGAGTTGTGTAAAGGCCGACGGGTAATTCTGGATTTTGACGGAAATGTTACGATCCCGTCCGTCAAAATGACGGGCAGCGAAAAAGTCTAGCGCAACCTCTGGTTGAGAGATAAACTGCTGTGTGTGTGTGTGTGTGTGTGTGTGTGTGTGTGTGTGTGTGTGTGTGTGTGTGTGTGTGTGTGTGTGTGTGTGTGTGTGTGTGTGTGTGCGGTTCAGAAGTGGTCTCAGTGTCCTGGGGGCTGGGGAGGTTTGAATGTCAGTTTCTCTAATAACGGGAATCGGTGAAAAGGTCACCCCAAGTCGCCTGACCACACCGAGGGGACGGTGTGTGTGTGTGTGTGTGCGTGTGTTGTTTGCAAAAGCATGTATTTGAGTGTGTATCACAATGTGTGTTTCATATTCTTATTCCAATGTGAAAAGGTGTGTGTGTGTGTGTGGGCAGAGAAGGGGGCGTCGGCCAGGCCTGGGGCAGAAATTGATACCCTGACAAGGAGAGGAAATGAGGAGGGAAAAAAATGTTAGAAGGTCGGCGAGGAAGGGAAGTGGAAAGAGGAGGGAGAGGACAGCAAGAAGATGGAGGCCATATTGGTAGAAGAGGAGAGGAGTTAAATAATTAGACAAGAGAGTGGTGGAGTGATGGAGTGATGCTGATGCCAGGAAGTCGGCATCACAAGGGCTCCCTTGACAAAAAGCAATGGGATTTACCCATTGGATTTCTGTTTATTGCAGAAAAAACTTTGTGTCACGTTGATAATCTCCACATATTAACACCACTTTAGATTTTTTAAGTGTAAATGCAATCTGCAATATTTAAGCTTGCGTAATGCCATATACGAACTACAGGATGAGGTTAAGTAGTTTTAATTAGCCACTGGTTTATCAACCGCTGTTTTTATGACACATAGAATGTCAAGGATGAGCAAAGCAGGCAGGACCCAAACGCAGATTCCTCAGAAAAAACACCTATATTTCAAGGCTAAAATGAAACAAACTAGGACAAAACAGAACTCTCACCCCGTGAACAATGTCCAACTACAACAAGGAACTAACAAAGACTAACAGAAAACACAGAACCTAAATGCACACATGACTAATTAAACAAACAAGAGACAGGTGAGGAGGGAGGAGAAAACACAGGGGCACCAGGTGAACACAATCGGGTGATCAGGGAGGGAAAACAGACAGAAACCAACAGGAAAAACAGGAGGTGAACACTTTACAAAATAAAACAGGTAACCAAAGACAAGACAAAACACAACACAGACAGATCGTGACAGTACCCCCCCCCCTCAAGGGACGGATCCCAGACCTCCCAAAAAAAGTCCAGCAGGGTGGGTGGAGGGGGACTGGAGGATGGGTTTGGGCTGACAGCCCAGGGGCACAGCGGCCTGGGGGCAAGGCAGAGTTAAAAAAGGGGGACTCGGGCGGACGGCCCGGGGGCAAGCCAGAGTTCAAGGATGGGGTCTCGGGCGGAAGGCCCGGGGGCAAGGCAGAGTTCTAAAAGGGGGACTCGGGCGGACGGCCCGGGGGCAATGCAGAGTCCAAGGTGGGGGACTCGGGCGGACGGCCCGGGGGCAAGGCAGAATCCAAGGAAGAGTCAGGGGGCCGGGCCCGAGGGCGAAGACCGCGGCTCTCAGGGGGCTGGGCTCGAGGGCGAAGACCAGACAGCTTCGGAGGCCGGGCAGGAAAGCGCTGACGGGACAGCTCCGGAGACCGGGCAGGACCCGGTGTCAGCCGGACAGGAACCGGAGCCGGTGGGACAGGCTTCGGCAGGATCCCCCACGGAAGAGGACCAGGAGTTGGCAGGACCCCCGGCGAGACAGGTGACGGCGGGACCTCCAACGGAACAAGACATGGGATTGGCAGGACCCCGGCAGAAGAGTCGTCGACGGGACCCCCAACGGGACAGGACACAGGGTTGGCAGGACCCCCGGCAGGAGAGTAGTCCACGGGACCCCCAATGGGACAGGACATGGAGCTGGCAGGAACCCCAGCGGAACCTCCAACGGCACAGGACATAGGGTTGGCAGGACCCCCGGCAGAAGAGTCGTCGACGGGACCCCCAACGGGACAGGACACAGGGTTGGCAGGACCCCCGGCAGGAGAGTAGTCGACGGGACCCTCAATGGGACAGGACATGGAGCTGGCAGGAACCCCAGCGGAACCTCCAACGGCACAGGACATAGGGTTGGCAGGACCTCCTGTGGAACCTCCAACGGCACGGACATAGGATTGGCAGGACCCCCGGCAGAGGAGCAGTTGACGGGGCCTCCAACGGCACAGGACATAGGGTTGGCAAGACCCCCGGCAGAGGAGTAGTCGGCGGGGCATCCAACGGAACAGGACATGGAGTTGGCAGGACCCCCAGCGGAACCTTCAACGGACCAGGACATTGGGTAGGGACTTGAGACGTGACTCGAGAGGAGACTCGAAGGGGGAACTAGAGAGGGGACTCAAGAGGGGAACCGAGGGGGAACTAGAGAGGGGGACTAGAGGAGGGACTAGAGGTGGGACTAGAGGAGGAGCTAGAGGAGGGACTAGAGGAGGGACTAGACGAGGGACTTGAGAAGGGAACTCGAGAGGTGACTCGAGAGGGGACTCGAGAGGGAACTCGAGAGGGGACTCGAGAGGGGACTGGAGAGGGGACTGGAGAGGGGACTAGAGAATTGACGAGGGACTTGAGAAGGGAATTGAGTAGGGACTAGAGATGGGACTTGAGATGGGACTAGAGAAGGGACTAGAGGAGGGACTCGGGAAGGGACCAGAAGAGGGACTAGAGAGGTGACCTGAAAGGAGGCTTGAGAGGGAACTCGAGAAGAGACTTGAGAGGGAACTCGAAGGGTGACTTGAGAGGGGACTCGAGGGGGGACTTGAGAGGAGACTCGAGAGGTGACTTGAAAGGAGACTCGAGAGGGAACTTGAGAGGAGACTCGAGAGGGAACTCGAGGGGTGACTTGAGAGGAGACTCGAGAGGTGACTTGAAAGGAGACTCGAGAGGTGACTTGAAAGGAGACTCGAGAGGGAACTTGAGAGGGAACTCGAGAGGGAGCTGGAGATGTGGCTTGAGAGGGGACTTGAGAAGGAACTTGACAGAGACTTGAGATGGTCGGTTCGCCAACAGAACACGGGGGGCTGGAGTCGGCCTGAATGCCGACAGGGCACGGGGAGCTGGCGTCGGCCGGTACGCCGACAGGACACTGGGAGCTGGCGTCGGCCGGAGACGAGGGGCTGGAGTCGAAACCATGTCTGCTGGGGCCAGGACTGAGGCTGGAACCATGGCCTGCTGGGGCCAGAACTGGGGCCGGAACCATGGCTGCTGGGGCCAGAACTGGGGCCGGAACCATGGCTGCTGGGGCCAGAACTGAGGCTGGAACCATGGCTGCAGGGGCCTGAACTGGGGCCGGAACCATGGCTGCTGGGGCCAGAACTGGGGCTGAAACCATGGCTGCTGGGGCCGAAGCAAGGGTTGACTCCAGACGGAACACACCGATGCGTGTGGTGTCATAATGGGAATTGGGAAGCAGGGAGCCTCTCTGAAGAACCAGCACCTTACCGTGGTAGAGAGGTTTGTGTGCCCTGATGAACCTGGGGGCTGTGTTGTCTGGAACCTTGTGTTCCTGGTAGGGTCTCCCATGGCAAATTGGTCTCAGGCAAGGGGCCAGACTAAGATTGGTTCAAAAGACCTCATGAAAGGAAAAACAAGAAGTGAGGATACCCGGCCCGGAGGAAGCCCGGGGTCCCCTTCTGGAGCCAGGCCCAGAAGGAGGACTCGTCGGCGAGCGTCTGGTGGCCGGGCTTGCCACGGAGCCCGGCCGGGCCCAGCCCGAAAAGGCAACGTGGGCAACACCTCCGCTTCTCTGTCCCGCGGGCCCACCACCTACGGGAAACATCGATGGGGTCGGGTGCGCTGCCAGACGGGTGGCAGTGAAAGCGGAGGGTCTCGACGGACCAGACCCGGGCGGCAGAAGCTGGCTTTGGGGACGTGGAACGTCACCTCTCTGGGGGGGAAGGAGCCGGAGCTTGTGCGGGAGGTGGAGCGGTACCAGTTGGATCTGGTTGGGCTCACCTCTACGCACAGCGTCGGCTCTGGAACCTTACTTCTGGATAGGGGTTGGACTCTATTCTTCTCCGGAGTTGCTCAAGGTGTGAGGCGCCGGGCGGGTGTGGGGATACTCACAAGTCCCCGGTTAGGTGCTTCGTTGTTGGAGTTTACCCCAGTGGACGAGAGGGTCGCCTCCCTACGCCTGCGGGTTATGGGGGGGAAAACTCTGACTGTTGTGTGTGCTTATGCACCCAACAGCAGTTCAGAGTATTCGGCCTTCTTGGAGACCCTGGAAAGAGTCCTGTATGGGGCTCCTGAAGGGGACTCCTTAGTCTTGCTGGGAGACTTCAACGCACATGTGGGCAATGATGGAGACACTTGGAGGGGCGTGATTGGGAGGAACGGCCCCCCTGATCTGAACCGGAGTGGTGGTTTGTTACTGGACTTCTGTGCTAGTCATGGATTGGCCATAACAAACACCATGTTCGAACATAAGGATGCTCATAAGTGTACGTGGTACCAGAGCACCCTAGGCAGAAGGTCCATGATCGATTTCGTTATCGTATCATCGGACCTGAGGCCGTATGTTTTGGACACTCGGGTAAAGAGAGGGGCGGAGTTGTCAACTGATCACCATCTGGTGGTGAGTTGGGTCGAGTGGCGGGGGAAGCCTCTGGATAGACCTGGTAAGCCCAAACGTGTAGTTCGGGTGAACTGGGAACGTCTGGAGGAGGCCCAAGTTCAGGAGGCCTTCAACTCACACCTCCGGCGGAGCTTTTCGGGCATTCCTGTGGAGGTTGGGGACATTGAACCAGAGTGGTCGGTGTTCAAAGCCTCTATTGCCGAAGCCGCGGTGGGGAGCTGTGGTCTCAAGGTCTTAGGTGCCTCAAGGGGCGGTAACCCTCGAACCTCCTGGTGGACACCGGTGGTCAGGGAAGCCGTCCGACTGAAGAAGGAGGCCTTCAGGGATTTGTTATCCCGGGGGACTCCCGAAGCAGTTGCAAGGTACCGACAGGCCCGAAGGGCAGCAGCCTCATCCGTGGCCGAGGCAAAGCAGCGGGTGTGGGAGAAGTTCGGAGAAGACATGGAGAAGGACTTTCGGGCGGCACCAAAGTTGTTCTGGAAAACTGTCCGACACCTCAGGAGGGGGAAGCAGGGAACCATCCAAGCTGTGTACAGTAAGGATGGGACGTTGTTGACCTCAACTGATGGAGTGTTGGGACGTTGGAAGGAACACTTTGAGGAACTCCTGAACCCGACAACTCCGCCCTCTATGTTAGAGGCAGAGCTGGAGTATGACGGGGGATCAACGCCAATCTCCCGGGGGGAGGTCACTGAGGTCGTCAAACAACTCCACAGTGGCAAAGCCCCGGGGGTGGATGAGATCCGCCCGGAAATGCTGAAGGCTCTGGGTGTTGAGGGACTGTCATGGTTGACACGTCTCATCAACGTTGCGTGGAAGTCGGAAACGGTACCGAAGGAGTGGCAGACCGGGGTGGTGGTCCCCCTTTTCAAAAAGGGGGATCAGAGGGTGTGTGCCAATTACAGAGGCATCACACTACTCAGCCTCCCCGGGAAAGTTTACTCCAAGGTACTCGAAAGGAGGGTCAGGCCGATTGTCGAACCTCAGATTGAGGAGGAACAATGCGGATTCCGTCCTGGTCGTGGAACGACGGATCAGCTTTTTACTCTCGCAAGGATCCTGGAGGGGGCCTGGGAGTACGCTTATCCGGTCTACATGTGTTTTGTAGACTTGGAGAAGGCGTATGACCGGGTTCCCAGGGAGTTACTGTGGGAGGTGCTGCGGGAGTATGGGGTGAGGGGGTCTCTACTCAGGGCCATCCAATCTCTGTACTCCCAAAGCGAGAGCTGTGTCCGGGTCCTCGGCAGTAAGTCGGACCCATTTCCGGTGAGGGTTGGCCTCCGCCAGGGCTGCGCTTTGTCACCAATCCTGTTTGTAATATACATGGATCGGATTTCGAGGCGTAGTCGTGGGGGGGGGGGTCTGCAGTTCGGTGGACTAAGGATTGCACCACTGCTTTTTGCAGATGATGTGGTTCTGATGGCTTCATCGGTCTGCGACCTTCAGCACTCACTGGATCGGTTCGCAACCGAGTGTGAAGCGGCTGGGATGAGGATCAGCACCTCCAAATCTGAGGCCATGGTTCTCAGCAGGAAACCGATGGACTGTCCACTCCAAGTAGGGAATGAGTCCTTACCCCAAGTGAAGGAGTTCAAGTATCTCGGGGTCTTGTTCTCGAGTGAGGGATCAATGGAGCGTGAGATGGGCCGGAGAATCGGAGCAGCGGGAGCGGTATTGCAGTCGCTTTACCGCACCGTTGTGACGAAAAGGGAGCTGAGCCGGAAGGCAAAGCTCTCTGTCTACCGGGCCATTTTCGTTCCTACCCTCACCTATGGTCATGAAGGATGGGTCATGACCGAAAGAACGAGATCGCGGATACAAGCGGCCGAGATGGGTTTCCTCCGCCGGGTGGCTGGTGTCTCCCTTAGAGATAAGGTGAGAAGTTCGGTCATCAGGGAGGGACTCGGAGTTGAGCCGCTCCTCCTTCGCGTCGAAAGAAGCCAGTTGAGGTGGTTCGGGCACCTAGTTAGGATGCCACCTGGGCGCCTCCCTAGGGAGGTGTTCCAGGCACGTCCAGCTGGGAAGAGACCAAGGGGTAGACCTAGGACCAGGTGGAGGGATTATATCTCTTCGCTGGCCTGGGAGCGCCTTGGGATCCCCCAGTCAGAGCTGGTTGATGTCGCCAGGGAAAAGAAAGTTTGGGGCTCTCTGCTGGAACTGCTGCCCCCGCGACCCGACCACGGATAAGCGGGAGAAGATGGATGGATGGATGGATGGAGCCAGCATGGCTGGGGTTAGCAGGCAGGGGTTAACACACCGAGAGGAAATCCAAAATTCAGCCAGGTAAGAATTTCACTAAGCCTGGCTTCTCCATAGCCATCTGGCGCGCCTCTAACAGAGCTGCCTCTCGCTGCTGAACCCCGGACGCTCCCCTCCATCGATCAGAGCAGTTAGCCAAAAAAAAGGAAAAATCCAATAATTCCTGCTCAAAAGGATCTGCTGGGCCGATATTTGGTTAGTTCCTTCAGTCAAGGATGAGCGCAGCAGGCAGGACCGAAATGCAGATTTCTCAGAAAAAACACCTTTATTTCAAAGCTAAAATGAAACAAACTAGGACAAAACAGAACTCTCACCCCGTGAACAACGTCCAACTACAACAAGGAACTAACAGAAAACACAGAACCTAAATGCACACATGACTAATCAAACAAACAAGAGACAGGTGAGGAGGGAGGAGAAAACACAGGGGCACCAGGTGAACACAATCGGGTAATCAGGGAGGGAAAACAGGAAACCAAAGACAGAAAAAGACAAGCCAAAACACAACACAGACAGATCGTGACATAGAAGCTTCAGACATTTAGGATTGGAGTATTTCCTGACATATTTTATGTCATACAACAAAACTTAGAAATCTCTTCCACTTGTTTTAACAAAATAACTTATTTCTGGCTTCTAACCACAAAACATGTTAAAGGTGACATGTCATGCTTTTCCGGTTATTACCCGTCCCCTTGTGTGTTATGAAGGTTTTTATGCATGTAAACGGTGTGCAGAGTCAAAACCCTCAAAGTACACCATGTAGGGAGTAAAACTCTAACACAGAAAATACCTCCCCAAAACGCCTCGTTGGAGATACGTCACTGTCCATTTGATTCTTCCGGGTACATCATGATGTCATGTCGTCCCCGGAACGAAATGGACCAATCCATGGAGCCGTTACGTTACGTCCGCGCAGCCGTTACGTTAAGCCCCCGCTGATTGGTCCAAATTGACCAATCCACGGACTTCCTCACACACTCAGTGCATGCAGCTCTGCTGATCTCTCCTCCCTGGCTGCAGGCTGATAACAGACAGTTGGGATCGCAGCGAAATTCTCTCTGCAGACCCATTCTCACAGCGTTTATCAACCTTTTTCTTACTCAATATCAAGCCACACTTATTGTTTTTACTTCGGCTGTGACTTTGTGTGTGCTCAGGGTGAGTTTGGCTGTGTTTCGCTGTTACATTACATTACATTACATTACATTACATTGCATTTAGCTGACGCTTTTATCCAAAGCGACTTACAATAAGTACATTCGACAAGGAAGACACAACCTTGAAGAAAACAGAATCATATAAGAACATCAGGTTTCAAAGAGCCAATCGTTTCAAGTGCTACTCAACTGGCTTTAGATAAGCCAGTCCTTTATTAGTATATAAGTGCTCTGTTAGCAGTTCTTTGTTAGTCATTCTATCGCTCGAAGTGGAGTCGAAAGAGATGAGTTTTCAGTCTGCGCCGGAAGGTGTGTAAGCTTTCTGCGGTCCTGATTTCAATGGGGAGCTCATTCCACCATTTTGGAGCCAGGATAGCAAACCCACGTGTTTTTGCTGATGGGAACTTGGGTCCCCCTCGCAGCGAGGGTGCAGCGAGCCGTTTGGCTGATGCAGAGCGAAGTGCACGCGCTGGGGTGTACGGTTTAACCATGTCCTGGATGTAGGAAGGGCCAGATCCATTCGCAGCATGGTACGCAAGTACCAGTGTCTTGAAGTGGATTCTAGCAGTTACCGGAAGCCAGTGGAGGGAGCGGAGGAGCGGCGTGGTGTGGGAACATTTTGGAAGGTTGAAGACCAGACGAGCCGCTGCATTCTGAATGAGCTGCAGAGGTCGGATGGCATATGCAGGTAGACCAGCCAGGAGGGAGTTGCAGTAGTCTAGGCGTGAGGTGACGAGAGCCTGGACCAGAACCTGCGTCGATTTCTGGGTCAGCTGGGGGCGTATCTTCCTGATGTTGAAAAGCGTGTATCTGCAGCAGCGGGTTGTAGCAGCGATGTTTGCAGTAAACGACAGGTTGTTATCTAGGATCACACCCAGATTCCTTGCAGTCTGAGTCGGGGAAACAACAGAGGGGCCGATGTTGATAGTCAGGTCAAGAGAGGGACAATCTTATCCCGGAAGGAAAAGCACTTCAGTCTTGTCAAGGTTGAGCTTGAGATGATGAGCGGACATCCACTGAGAGATGTCAGCTAAACAAGCAGAGATGCGTGCGACGACCTGGGTCTCTGAGCGGGGAAAGGACAGAATTAATTGGGTGTCGTCAGCGTAGTAGTGGTATGAAAAACCATGCGGGCTAATGACAGATCCGAGCGAGTTTGTGTACAGGGAGAAGAGGAGAGGACCAAGAACAGAGCCCTGAGGGACCCCTGTAGTTAATTGACAAGGGTCGGACTCAGACCCTCTCCAAGTAACCCTGTAGGTGCGGTCTTTGAGGTATGAGGTGAGGAGGGAAAGTGCAGAGCCTGAAACTCCAAGTTCTTGGAGAGTGCGAAGGAGGATCTGATGGTTCACCGTGTTGAATGCAGCAAACAGGTCCAACAGGATGAGGACAGAGGAGAGGGATGCTGCTTTGGCAGTGTGCAGTTCCTCAGTGACAGCAATGAGAGCAGTTTCTGTGGAGTGACCTGCCTTGAAACCAGACTGGTGCGGATCCAGAAGGTTGTTCTGATGGAGATAACGGGAGAGTTGTTTAAAGACAGCGCGTTCAAGTGTTTTAGACAGGAACGGGAGGAGAGAGACAGGCCTGTAGTTTATAACGTCAGACGGGTCGAGAGTGGGTTTCTTTAGGAGAGGGTTTACTCTTGCCTCCTTGAGACTGTTTGGAAAGTGACCAGAAGTTAGAGAAGTGTTGATGAAATGGGTGAGAAACGGTAGAATATCAGGAGCGATAGTCTGAAGGAGGTTTGAAGGGATAGGGTCCAGAGGACAGGTGGTGGGGCGGGCAGAGGTAATGAGGGTAAGAACCTCACTTGGAGAGAGAGGGGAAAAGGAGGTTAGTGTGCCGGTTGAAGGTGGCTCAGGTGATCCGGCGGTGAGTAGAGGTGAGTCAGAAAAAGAAGAGCGAATATCGTCAACCTTTTTTTCAAAGTGGTTAACAAAGTCGCTTGACAGAAGGGAGGAGGGGGAAGGGGCTTTGGGAGGGTCCAAGAGGGAGGAGAAGATGGAAAATAGTTTTTTAGGATTGGAATATGAAGATTGGATCTTATCTTGAAAGAAAGTGCTTTTTGCCTGAGAGATCGAAGAAGAGAAAGAGGAGAGGAGAGCCTGATAGGTTAGGAGGTCGTCACGGTGTTTGGATTTCCACCATTTCCGCTTTGCTGCCCTAAGGACGGTTCTATTAGCACGCAGTGCGTCATTTAGCCAGGGAGCAGGAGGGGACTGACGAGCCTGCCGAGATGTGAGAGGACAGAGAGAGTCCAGAGAGGATGAGAGAGTAGAGAGGAGAGTTTCTGCAGCAGAGTTTGGAGGCAGGAGTTGGAACGAGTCAGAGGAAGGGAGGGCTGAGAGCACCGAGGAGGCAAAGGTAGAGGGGGAGAGGGAATGGAGGTTACGGCGGACAAGTGCAGGATGCGAAGAGATTAGTTTGTTATGTTTGGAAAGGGGTAAAGAGAATGAAATGAAGAAGTGATCGGAGGTGTGGAGCGGGTTTACAGAGAGGTTAGAAGTAGCGCAGTGCGTTGAGAATATGAGATCAAGGACATTGCCAGCTTTATGAGTCGGTGGAGACGGAGATAGTGAGAAAGCAAAGGTGGTTAACAGAGATGTTAGTTCGTCTATCTTCCCCATCTGGAGGTTGAAGTCTCCGAGAAGTACAGCGGGAGGGCCAGTTTCAGGGATGTGTGAGAGGAGATTATCTAATTCCTCCAAGAAGTCCCCCAAGGCTCCTGGTGGACGGTAGAGAACAACAATGGTTAGTTGTATAGGATGGGTCACTGTGACGGCATGGAATTCAAAGGTGGAAGGAGTGAAGTTAGGTAGCTTGAAGAGGGAAAAGCTCCATTTGGGAGAGAGCAGGAGACCAGTGCCACCTCCTCTGCCAGTGGGTCTGGGTGTATGGGAGAAGGAATATGCTGTGGAGAGAGCTGCTGGGGTGGATGTGTTGGATGGAGTAATCCACGTCTCAGTGAGAGCAAGGAAATCCAGAGACTGCAGGGAGGCGTAGCCAGAGATGAAGTCAGCCTTAGGAACAGCTGACTGGCAGTTCCACAGGGCACCTGAAACTAGATGCTGGATCTCAGTGGAGCACGTGGGATAGACGAGAGCGGGCCGGTTATAGCGATTAGGAGATACACAGGGCCAGTGATAATTGCGAGAAGACACATGAACAGGAATGGAGAAAATACACATGATTATAGCATGAGGGGCTAGAAAGCTAAACAAAAGAAAAATAAGAATAAGACACCAGTGATACTTAGCTCAATCAGAGTAGGATTTGCCTCCCCTTTGCCACCCTCGTGACTCCCGCAGGACTCCAATGTCTTTGTCGGTCTTACTCCCGCAGGACTCCAATGTCTTTGTCGGTCTTCGTCTGTCTGACGCTGACGCTCAAGAAAGAGCTGCCTAAATGGACGCCTGATTGCTGAGTTCTCACAGCTATGGTGCCACGCCCCTCTAGTTAGTTAACTCTCTACAGCTGATGGGCGACAACTCACAGGGCGTGCGGATTTAAATGCAGCCCAGGCAGAAACTGGAGGCAGTGAGAGTTTCACGTGGTCAGATCTGAGATTTAAATTCTCTCAAAAGTGCCCATTTTAGCTACAATAACTACAGAACAATTATACAGAGTAGAATAACTGAAATAGAGAAGTCTAATTAAACAAGATTATCGCTGTGTATCGCTAAACAAGGAAATCACACCTCCACGGAGCTTAGCGCGATTCACAACGTCCCGACTGGTCCCGACCAATCGGAGCACACTGGGCTCACAGGGAGGGGGGGGGGCAAGAGCTGCAAGGAGCCGTTTAGTGGAGAGAGTGAATACACATACTTTACAGAGATGCATATGCGAAACCAATGTGAGTTTGGAAAATTGCACAGTATAAATCTATTCTAGTAGACCTCAACAATGGAATTATGATCAGTGGAAATGGCCATGACATGGGACCTTTAAAACAAATTTGACTTCAGGAAGAGAAAACGGGAATTGCTGAAATGCTAAGACTTTTCCGGGTTTTAGGATTCATTTGTGCACCACTGCATAGAGTAATATAAGTAAACAGTAAAAGACAATAATGAGAGGGTAAGGCTGTTAAAGGGAGGGAAAGTGTCAAGGAGCCGGAGGAGGTTATAGGAGATCGAGAGAGAAAAGCATAAAATAAGTAAAATAGGAGAAAAAGAACTAGCAATTTGTAGACAATGTAAGGAAACAGGTGAAGCAAGGGAGCAGGAGGAGTGTCAAAGGTATGGATGAAGCAGGAGGTGAAGAGAGATGGAGGAGGTGGAAGAGTGTCAAGAGAGAAAGGAGATGAGGAAATAAGGCATGGGAAGGGATGAAGAGCAAAGCTAAATAAAGTAGAAGATCTGTAATTCTATCAGCCTATAGACGGCTTAGAAACAGATTTAAACGATTGTTCGGGAAAATTGGTATGTTTTATTTTGCAGTTTCATCATTCTTAATAATTTCAAGGTTTTGAAAGTTATGTAAGATCTTGGATAAGACACTAAAAATGCAAGGGTTTGTTTGTACTTAGCACTTCTGGTTCCAAAAATAGAAACAGCCAAATGCCAAATGTAAGTTTCAAAACAGTAGTCCACACACCAATGTGTAACATCACAGTAACTTAATCTACTTTTTAAATCTGCTCGGTTTACATACAGTACATGGCCTGGGTCTTGTACTTCCTTCAGCATAAAGTACAGGAGGCACAAAGGAGGGAAATTGCATTAATATTTGAAACGATGAAGCCATGTGGTCATTAGGCTGGTCTCCTCTGCTTCCATAGCAATACATTAAGCCAAGACAAGCGCCATTTATTTTGCATGGTCTTGTCAAAGCAGAAGATGAATCCTGCTGCGTAATTATGTCCTCCCTTAGAGAAAAAAACAACACAGACACCAGACTGTTGGCTATACCCCGGGCACACCACTGACCTGATTTGACTTCTAAAGCCTCCAGTAACCCGTCTTAGGGAGGGCATGCTTGTTTTCAATGAATAATTGTTATCTGCCCTATCCCCACATACTTACACACTACATGACATACACACATTGTGGTGACCGTACCTTCACCTCGTTGGAGATTTTGTCCGAAATCCCCCATGTGGCTGCCCATGCCTGAGCTAAAGACATCGGATCACAGGACAATATTACTGGACAATGTGTTGGATGGCCGCCAAATTTGCCTATGTGTGTGTGCGTGTGTGTGTGTGTGTTAGGGGTGTAGCGGTACACGTTCCTGTACCGAAATTATCCGGTACGGGCCCTTCGGTTCGGTACAGGTGTGTACCTATGGGATTAGTTTTGTATCATAAAGATAAAGCAACACTTTCTCAGAATAAAGCAAAACTATGAGTTTAAAAGAAAAAAAAACGAAGTCAACCAAAATAAAATAAATTTCAAAAATAAAACTATAAGTTGCAAACAAATCATTTGTGTAATCGTGTAAACTATAAGTCTTTTTTCTTTGTTCTAACATAGGTTTTTGTTTGCAGTTCTTGTTTCTTCTTTCTCAATGATCAGACTTTTGCTCTCGCTGCAGCTTTCTCTTTTGCGCTCCCTGATTTTTTGTTTGAGATTTTGACACAAACATCCCAGGTGGGCGGGACTTTCAGGGGTGCGTTCCCATTGGCTACTCAGTTTTTGAGTGACAGCCCAGTCCTCCAACGATTGTACAGTGCAGGAAGCTGCGGTGCGGTAGCTGAGCTTGGATAGAACACCCCCAGAAGAACCAGCATTTCAATTATTATAATACTTCAAGTGAAAATATATGCAAGTATTGATCATTTGTGTTGTTTGTGCTGTACTATACGGTCTGTTTCTTTAGTGTGGTAAGTGAGAAGTAAAGCTGTGCTATGAAAGTTAGCTTTTGCTACCATTAGATCCATAACAATGCAAGCTAAGTAGCCTAACAGTTACGGCCTGTCTACACGACTACAGGCATCAAAACATCTTGAAGCTGGGCGTGTCTGAGGCTTGGCGATTTCTCGCGACCAACAACCAATCAGGAATCTCCCGCCCGCCCCCGGCATACAAAGCAATAGCAATGTTAAAACGAAGTAAACTGGATATAAACTCCCCAAACAGGCAAAAACCTACCAGTTTCACCCACTGTCTCTGCCACCTCCCTCCATGCCTGGTTCCTCCGGTTTGTATCCCGGGAAATAGTTCTGGTCGTAAAGAACCGGGTGATTTGCTACCGTAATTTCTCGTTTGGAATATGAGGAAATGAACTGCGGTCTGGCTCTCCCAGCTTGCACGCGGTTTGATTGGCTAGCGCTTATACTGTCAGATTTGCATAAACGTGTTTGATTGGCTGGCGCTTCCAGCTCAGCTTCAAAAGTTGAACATTGCTCAACTTTGAAATCCTGGAAATCCTGGACATCCTGGAAATCTTCGCTTCGCTCCCCCACAATGCAGTTCGGCGAAAAGCGAGGCAAAGTGACGTCATCCCCATTCAAAGTCAATGGGCAGAGAAGCGTTGGAAGTGGTGGAAGTTTCTTCTGAAGCTGCTGTGTGGACATACCGTTACGCTGGAAGCGCCAGCCAATCAAACACGTTTATGCAAATCTGACAGTAGAAGCGCTAGCCAATCAAACCGCGTGTAAGCAGGGAGAACCAGACCGCAGTTCATCAAATTACGGTAGCAAATCACCCGGTTCTTTACGACCAGAACTATTAACGGGATACAAACCGGAGGAACCAGGCATGGAGGGAGGTGGCAGAGACAGTGGGTGAAACTGGTAGGTTTTCGCTTGTTTGGGGAGTTTATATATATATATATATTGCTCGCATAAAATCCCCGGGGTTTTTTGCTTTGTATGTCGGGGGCGGGAGATTCATGTGATTGGTTGTTGGTCGCATTGCTCGCAAAAAATCCCCAAGCTGTCAGACACGCCCAGCTCCAAGATTTTCAAGATTTTTTAAAAGCTGCTGTGTGGACGTACCGTTATCCTCCACCACTCGCACAAAGTTCAGACCAAGCCAAAGCTATTACAAACGCCAAATATCCTTATGTTGCCATGTTAGCAAAGCGCTACCTGGCTGTATCTGCTACCTCTGTCCCTAGCGAGAGGGTGTTCTCCACAGCAAGAGACATTGTTAGTGCCAGCAGATCTGCCCTTTCGGCAAGCAATGTGGACAAGTTCATCTTTCTTTAAAAAAACATGAAAATACATGACAAGCAAGTCCTAATGTCAAACTGGCTGCTTAGGTGCTAGTACAGTACAGTTCAAATACAGATCATTTCAGTTAATGGAAATGCTGCACCTTAATGTTCATTTTATTATATTTTGTATTTATTTGAGTGAATATTCACAGTTTAATAATAATTAAAAACCCAAAACTAATATTTTATGTTTTGTGAGTACTAGTACAGTAAAGTTCAAATACAGATTATTTCAGTTCATCGAAATACTGCACCTTAATGTTTATTTGATTATATTTTGTATTTATTTGAGTGAATACATTATTCACAGTTTAATAATAATAAAAAAAAAGATATATATATGTTTTGTTTTGTGAAAAAAAATTCTGCTGTACCGAAAACGTACCGAACCGAACCGTGACCAAAAAACCGAGGTACGTACCGAACCGAAATGTTTGCGAACCGTTACACCCCTAGTGTGTGTGTGTTTGCAATGGCTAGGCCGGGGGAGGTACAATGACGTCTAAGGATAAATGGTTAATAGGTCTCAGGGTCCAGATCATGTCAACACACGTGCACCTTGATCACATTTTGTATCACCAATATGGTGTCCGAAGGGAATGTTTAGACGGAAAAAGTCTTAATAATGGCCAAAGCTTTAAGCATTTTAGATAGTGGCAGATGGTGGAAGTTGTTTTGCAACAGGCACCTATAAGGTTTATGGGTAATATTGTCCATAGAGGAAATACTTTTTTCCATCACTACTCGATACATTTCTCCAACTTAAAAGTATATATTGTGTTTTTGTAATCCGTTTTACAATGAACTCTCTTCCTTCCCTCCCTGAGCATCCTAACTTACCCTTGCCCAGATCTGACAAGGTTATGTCCGGCAATGTGCTCAGAGGACTTATTGATTTCCCCTCCAACTTAGCCTCCCTCATGCTTGTTTGCAGCATGGTGCAGGGGATCATACCGACACACTATCACCAAACTGTCTTTCTGTTAAAAAAACAAACATATTTGAGCACTTTTCGGAAAAGTAATGCTCTATTAAATGTCAGGGTTGGGTTTATGGTTCATTCAAACCAAATATGAACGGAAATGGAACATTCTGGAAATTACACCTGGGGTGGTAACATTGGCATTTAAATGAAGACGTGTGATAAATCATGACGGAAACACATTTGTTACTTAGTCTTAGTTGATATTTGCTAGGTATTGATCTGTTAACTAAAGCTTCGCACAAGTATGCCTTTTGATTTTGAGTGTGAATATCAATTAGAAATATTATTTTCCAAAAATAAATATTTTTTCCTGAAAATGTTGGTTAGTGGAAAGTTTTGTTCCCCTATTACATTTGCCATATCAAGCAATTGTTATAACAGACAAGTCATTGCACTAGTATACATTTAAATGTATTTTGTATGTGGACCATGCCAATGTTTTTCCTTAATACTGCACATGCTAAATCATAATAAAAAAATAGGCAGTCCTTGACAGGTAAGCAAGACCATGGGAAGCTGGGTTCCTTAAAAATAATTGATGTAACATGTATGGAATCAAAGTCTTAATTATAAAGAACATATAAAAAGGCACACGGTATTATCTAGCGCAGTGGTTGTCAACTGGTCAGGCCTCGGGACCCACTTTTTCCTTTGTCAATAAATTGCGACCCGTAATGTTGAACCACTCAAATCTATTCAACAAAAAATATATAAAACAAAATATATACGCTTTTCAGCATACAATAAGAATTAAAGTGAAGTACAGTGCATATATCCCTTATATCCCTTCACAGAACTAAAGTATGCTTTTAAATAAGGTTTAATGAGATGATGGAATCAAAGCTGAACTGTATACTGTAACATAAAAAGGCACACATGCTGAAAACCCAACCCCAGAAGGGGGGTCCCCCACAGGAGATTTTTAGAAATACTAACATATAAACTACGCATTCTGGTACACATTGAGAAGAAATAAATACGTCTATTACTACCCGACATATTAATAATATGTTATGCCATTGTTTGTTTTCTCACTTTGTTCTGACATCTGAACTTGCCGCTCCTCACAGAGAGAAGAGCAAATAGGAGATTGAGATTAAATTGTGGATAAGGGTGGATAGCTCCCATTGTTCTGTGACCTGTCAATCATCAAACCGGGGGTCATATTTCATTATGTGTTCATTTTTATCTGAAGTTGTACCCATGGATGTATAAAGAGTAGTTCTACCGCAAAGTTATTCTCCGTGGGGACTTCCGGTTTCATTGAGAAGATGATCACTACGTGACAGAGGTTTTCAAAAACCGTTTATGGTCTCCGGTACTTCCAGTCCAACGCCTACATGCACAGCGATAGAAAATTGGGCCTTCAAAATAAGTTTGACTTTTTTCCCAAAAAAAGAATGATTTTGTTTCTATTTTTTTCCTTCACTCACACATCTGCGACCCACTCGAAACGGGTCCGTGACCCACTTTTAGGTTGAGAACCCACCAGTTGAGAACCACTGATCTAGCGTATAAACTAAAAACCATATATGCTAACTGAGCTTTAAAAAAGCCATATGGACTCAACCCAAGGAGTAGGAACAGTATATTTGAGTTGTGTGATCAAATGCTCCCCTAAATGTCACCCTTCTCCCTAAACTTTGCCTGTTTCCATAAGAAAGGGCTTTGCTAATGTGATTGCTGTGGTCATGGGTCTGCACTGATCTCCTTCTTACGAGGGAAAATGAGGTCTGATTGTTGAAGGCGCGTCTTGTGTCGAGGTCCCACAGTGAGATAGACAGACAGACAGACTGACTGGCCGACAGTGGTGAATGAGTGGCGGTGTGCCAAAGCCAATAAGAGGCATCGGTGGGAGTCAGGGGGAGGGGAGACACTCATGTATTATTCATACATATTCCAATAATGCCCAGACAGTGGAGTGTGAGTACTTATTTAAGTGTGTGATGGTGATTTAAGGTTACACAAATATAAAGCATAATCAGTTGGGCAACTGCTTCTTTACTTTGGGATGTCATTCATAACAACCTTGACATATATGTTTATAGAGCATACACAGCCACACACACTTATTTGCCGATTTTATCAGAGTATTGAGCTTATCACTATCATTGGAAGAGTATTGGACAGTATCTACATTTTGCTCTTTGAGGTAGAAGCCTGCTCAAGCTATTACAGATAGTTTTCACTAGCAAGGACCATGCAACAATATGTCAGTTATAGATTTAATTACATGAGTTATTGAGAGTAGGGATAAAGGGTGAAGAAGGATAAGGGATATCGTCTGGAGGACAAACTGAATTTGAGGCAGAGGCAGAGGCAGAGTCAGGGTGGGGTGTTTGTCTCAGGGCTGTTTCTGTCCACTCTGAAGAATCCATCTGACTAGCCCCAAGAAGGAACCTGGAAACTAGACACAAAGTATGCACCAGTTTATATAGACAGAGACAAGGGGAGACAGGAAGAGAGGATGTAGGGAAGGAGGGATGTGGTGATGAAGGGATGAATGGATAAAGGGACATGTGGTGGTAGGGATGAATGGATTTTCAGTCTGTGGCTATACATATGGCTTTATTGTCTCGTGCTTTTACATTGGCTACCCTAACAAAAGGTAATATCAGAAGACCATTATCCAACGGCCACTTGGTGATCAACTGGGGTCATGCAGATGATTTGCTCTCATCTCTACTCTACAGTTATTTTGACCCACAGCCCAAACGTAAAACATATCATATTACTTGAAATGTGTTCTTGTTCAGCTGGCAGATACATGAGTTGTAAAGTATGAATAGACAGAAAAGGAGGACATTCTAGCTAGACCAGACCTTGACTCAATTGTTATGCTAAACTGGGGTCGCTTCTTGGAAGAACCACAGTTCCTTCTGATCTCAGATCTGGCCCCTTGTTAGCACAGTCTGTCATTATCATAATCAACTGGCACAGCTCTCGGGCTGCTGGTCTGCAATCAGCGACATCAAGGAACCTTTAAGGAGGGAGACTGAAGCGTTCAACATCGAACTAGATTTCTATTCCTTCATGTTCATCATTCTGAAAACATTTTACATTGTTGTTTATTATATTACTAACCTGATTTTTCAGCTTAATAACTAAGCCAACTGTATGTCGACCTTGGCAACTTAACTTTCTCACCTGTCATGTCAACAACACTTTTAAAGGACTTTGTTTAAGGACAAGCTACACTTAGAAACAACCATGATGTAATAGGACCTCTAAGTGCATGTCAACAATAGCAACATCATGGACTATAATATCCGTCACCATCATTGTCAGAATGTTGGCTTATTACAAAGCATGTTGACAGGATTGTTTGTAAGTGTGTTGTCCTTTTAATTACACATGGGACTGCAAGGCTATATTTCATTTCACACGCAGGCCCTAAGTCTGCTGTGCTTCCATATTTGAATGTGTGTATGGAAGTGTAGGTGGTGTCTGGTCAGAATACAAGGGACCTTTAATGAGTTAAGGGACCCTACCACATCTTTCCCAGACACACACTGACCTTTCAGCCCAGACGGGCAAAGAGGAGGTGTGTGTTTGCGTGTGCGTGTGGGCAAGATGGAGAAGACAGAGAATGTGTCGGAATGTGTTTACATTTAATGAATTCATTGGTGCCAGTTAACCCAGACCAGTTAACGCTCTCGAGCAGCAGTTTGGTTCTTTTTTGCTAATGTTGTGAGAAACTCTAAATGTTTTATCCCATATATATATATATGGTGTTATTAATAAAAGGGGTTGTATTCACTTAAGGATTCATTCAAAATATCATACCTTTTCATAGAATGCTATTCCGAACCATAGTGCAGGTGCTCAAGCAACTAAGTTGAACAAATGATATACACTTTATCCAAAATAATATTAGCAAATGAAAGTGTTAATTACATCTTATGAACTGTTTTAGCAGAGAACGTCCCTGTTTTTGTTAAATGTTGTATTCGTGTTTAAATGTTTTAGTATGTTTAGTCCATTGAGATTTGCAAATTGGCAAAAATAAAGACAGAAGAAACAGTACACATACTAAATGTACGTAATATCAAGATTGCTTTTTCAATCTGTGTTGAACATGAACAGAGACTATCTGAAAATTATTATTATTATTTTTTTTTTTTGGTTTGTTATTATTTGTTTTTTTTGGTTCTTTGTTATAATTATTAATCTGAGTGAAAAAAAGAGAATATATATATATATATATTATTGTTATATTTTTTTGTTTCTGACATGTTCAATAAATTGACTAAACTAAAAAAACTGATTATAAATATATTGTTTAACTGTCAACTTCTATGATGTATGTGTTAAATAAATGAAATGACAATCAAATCCATCCAAAAGTTCACAACGGATACGGAAAAAAATGAAGCAAATACAATATTGAAAACAATTAAATAAAAAACGTAATTTTTTTAAAATCCACACTACCCTTTCCTATAGAAAATCTGAAACATATTGACTTTGTGAGGCCTTACACTGATGTCACCGTGTCATGTCGCATCAAAAGTAGTAGCCAAAACAAGTGCCTATGTATTCAGTCTGCAGGTCTGAATGCTCTCGGCATGGCTCTCCTCCCTTAAATGGAGCAGGGGAGAGCCGGCTTCCACACCCTCCCTCCATCGCTCCACTCCCTCTTTCTTTCTCAATGTGAAACGCCTCGAGGATCCACGGCGCAGAACTGTCTCTAATCAATTTGTCTGTGAAGGCGCAGCGTCACACTCAGAGTACCACAATGCATTTCTCTGTCTCTTAGTGACATTGCACCCCCACCCAGAACACCTTAGGGAGCTGAGAGAATCCTCTGCTGGGATAAAGAATGGGATGACCCCTGAATCAAAAAACAACAACAACAACAACAATATAACTGTAATTATGACAAATATCACAGACAGTGCATACTACTTCAACATGACAGTAACACAAGTGTCAGTACAACTGTTGCTACTATCAAGACACTGTAATAATACTATGTACTACCTTTGCAGTTACAGATTTCCAAATCAAATAATTAACAAGCATTTGACTGAAAACATGTTTACAAGAATGTCTTGATCCCCCAAAAGTGGACTTCAATAAGAAATTCATTTGATGTGTGTGTATATATATATCATTCTTTTTAAAATGTATTTCCGTGGATGCTTTTTTAAATTGTTTTAAATATGTTTATATTTATCTATTTAACTTAACTTTGATTTTAATATCTTAGCCTATGTGTTGTATTTAACTGTCATTCTGCACTATCCCTTAGCTGTAAGAAAATCATTTCACAGGACAAATAAGGGATTTATATATTTTTATTTCGGATAATACAACTTTTTGAAAGGGTTAGGTAATAAAAACAAGGAGTCAAATCAAAAACAGAGACTAATTTATCAACACATTTGCTTCCACCCATACCAAACGGTCCTTTGGCGTTGCTACATGTGTGTGTGGGTGTAAGGGTCAACGAGTAATTACAATGCGGCTGCAGCAGCTCTTTAACAGAATGCTACCTCAACACACTGCTGCTGATCTATGGTGGTGCCATGCTGAGTTACACAAAGCCAACACTGACCTGCTGTTTACAGCCTGACCCAGCATCTGTATGCTTCTGTTTGTGGACCACCCGCCGCGTGTGTGTGTGTGTGTGTGTGTGTGTGTGTGTGTGTGTGTGTGCGTGCGTGCATGTGTGTGTGTGTGTGTTTGAGTAGAAATGTCCCAACCACACATGATGGGTAGTATCTCCTGTTTCACAGCAAGGTCACAAACAGATAGAAGAACAGAGTTGGGAGGGTCACTTACAAAATGTATTCTGTAACAATAACGTGTTACCTTTAGAAAAAAAGAAGATACAGGTTTGGACTAACACACACACACACACACACACACACACACACACACACACACACACACACACACACACACACACACACACACACACACACACACACACACACACACACACACACACACACACACACACACACACACACACACACACACACACACACACACACACACACACACACACACACACACACACACACACACACACGTCATTGTCATACATGCACACAAGGTGTTTCACACATGTCCAATTCCCTCCATTCACAGAGCGGTTCAGGCAGCTCAAATGGATACGTGGGTAACTGGCCGAGCAGTTGATCAAAGCCCCACGACAGCATGGTGTGGCGTCGGTGGCACAATGTGGCTCGGTGCACTTCAGAGGTAAAGCTCTGTAGCGGGCGGACAAGAGATCCACAGGTACACGAGTCCTTTTGCAAAGTTCCCCATTGTAAATATAAAATAATTGTATTTTTTCATTTCTTTTGCATTTCTTTCCTTCTAAGACTGCGGTGTCCATACACCACATTTCTAAGTGTGCAATATATCCCGTCTCCATTCACTTCTATTCATTTCCAGTTTGCCAGCTTGCAGGCTTTACAATTAAACACATTTTTAAAACTGGGGTTTGCTCCTTCATGGTAAAAGGCACTCTTACATTAAAGACTGAAAGCATCACACCAACAAAGTCATCGTGTGTGCTGCTAGGCGAGGCTTGAAGGCGGGTTTTATATTCCTTATGTGTATATAAATGAAAAGTCACATTTTTCATGCACATTGTCTGTTCTTTTATTTATAGGTGCTGTTAAATGCAGGTGTTATCCAGCAGCACACAGGACTGGGTCAGGAGCTGCACTCTTTTCTAAGGCTGGTTTTAACCTACTTAGGTGCAAGATACAGGACAGGTAATATGTCCAGTTCTTTTTAGATCCTTTATTTTCTCATTTTCAGGTTCACATTACCTTTACTGTGACATGTCTCCATGCTTTAGTGTTCGGTAGGGAGGTGGAACTTTTAGCCTTTGCTGACCACATACAACAGGGGTGTCAAACTCAATTTCATCGCGGGCCACATTCACATAAAGGTTGCACTCCAAGGGCCGGTTGTAACTATATAAATATATTATATATATATATATATATATATATATAAAATAATGTATTATATTACATTATTGCCTCTGAATTGGATTATTATCGGATAGGATAATAACTTAGTAATTAACTACATCCGAAAGCAGAAGCAAATAATTGCAAGTCTCTTTAGTACCATGTCACAAAACAAGATGCATTGTGGGACATGTAGTTCATGGGCAACCTGCTTCTGTAAAGTGGCATGTAACCGTATAATAAACGTATTATATTCTTTGCAAGCTCTTGCGGGGCCACAGAAAATGAAGTCGCGGGCCGGATTTGGCCCCCGGGCCTTGAGTTTGAGACCCCTGACGTACACTGTCACTCTCGCTGAGTTTCATAATTGTAAGTGTTTTGTCAGTACATTCAGAAATGACTAGGTTAGCTACGTTAGCCAGCTAGTTTACAGTAGATCTGCAATACTATTGGAAGGAATTATGCTATCACATTGTTTATATAAGCCTTACATTTTAGAGAGTGACATTTCAAGTGACAGTGATTGTTGGCCTTCTTCATAATGCTGTCAACAAGCTGTGTGCATCACTTCTTCGTGTCCTCATGTATTGTTTTGAGCATTTTGTGTTTGCAGCGTATTGTTTATGCAACGCTTCTAGTAAACGCCGCGCATGTGTTGTCAATATTGTGAAGATGTTTCTGCATGTTCTTTGGCACTTTTGTGTTTCCATGTTTGCATCGTTTTTGAAAGTGCAGCCATTTCTAATAATAACTGTTTTGAGCCGTGTTAGCGTCTTTGCCTCTGTTGGCCACCGTACACTTACAGTATATGCAGAAAAAAAACATATAACAAACAACAGGAAAAGCATAAAAGGGCCCCTTTAAAAACTGATCATTGCAATAACACACTCTTTAGAGATGTGCCTGCCAAAGGGATGGAGAGAGTGATACCGACAGACACCGAGACAGAGACTGAAGACAATGTTAAAGATAGAAGTGACAGGGAGAGACTCAGAAAAAGGGGGGATGAAGTGAAAGAAAGAAAGACAAGAGGGGGTAGAGTGAGGAGCTTTTAATTGCTTGGAGGGAGCATGACAATTGAGAGGGGAGTAGAGGGAGGAAAATCTCCAACAGTATTGATCAGTCCGGCTCTTCCATTTCAGTTGCCCCCAACCCCCCCCCTGCGTCTCCCCCTTCACCCAATTTGCACCCGTAATTTAGATTGGAGTGTGTTTGTGTTGGTGTGTGTGTGTGTGCATATGTGTGTACGTTGAGGTCATCTTGCACACTGGTTGTCCTTCACTTTGTGCCTACATCTCTTTTGTATTCATTTACTTGTTAATGCGCCTGTCTATCACGTGTCAATGCAGAGGATCCTGAGGTATCGCCAGACAGTGCGACAAACAGAGTGGACACTCACTGTGTGTGTGCGTGTGTGTGTGTGTGTGTGTGTGTGTGTGTGTGTGTGTGTGTGTGTGTGTGTGTGTGTGTGTGTGTGTGGGGTGTTCATAGATTTGTTTTCATACATCAAGAGCAAAATTGTACTGTGTAATGACCTAACTTAATGTATGTGTGTGAAATTAGATGTTTTTGGGGCCATGTGCTGCAGTGTGTATCTGTGAATGTGTGTTATCTGAACGTGTGTGTAGCAGGTGACGGGCATGGTGGTGTCGGTGGGGGGGTAACCTTCCTGATCGATTATCTTTCTCCCTTTGGAGTGACCCCACACCTCCTCCTGCGCCTCCTCCTGAGCCTAATGAGAGGCTCCTCATCATGGGACCAACACACACACACACACACACACACACACACACACACACACACACACACACACACACACACACACACACACACACACACACACACACACACACACACACACACACACACACACACACACACACACACACACACACACACACACACACACACACACACACACACACACACACACACACACACACACACTCAAACAATACACTCAAACAAGTATGAATTAGAATATCATAAACAGCATGTATGTGTGCGTGCTCTGACAGAAATCTATACATATGCTTAGATGTACCATAATGAAGCTCACACACACACACACACACACACACACACACACACACACACACACACACACACACACACACACACACACACACACACACACACACACACACACACACACACACACACACACACACACACACACACACACACACACACACACACACACACACACACACACACACACACACACACTGTCTCTGCAGGGGGGTCAACGTCAAGGCTACGACCTTCCACCCCTGTCTCAGCCCCAGACTGAATCGATTCCTAATCAGACAGACCCCCCCCTCACCCGCTATGAGCCCCCCTCCCTACACACAATGACCAGAGCCCTGCTGGTTGTGAGGGACCACCAGAAACGTAAAAGACTGCGGCTGTGACATGGATGTATAAAGAGAACTGAATACAGCGTTGTATTCATTCATTCCTATAACAGTTGCTCGGTGCCGCA